>NC_053027.1:475382455-475492414 GCF_003073215.2 Triticum urartu
GCTAGCCTATGGTATGATTGTATGTTCTGGTTGTTGTCCTACGGACTAAAACCCTTCGGTTTATATAGACACCGGAGAGGGTTAGGGTTACACAAGGTCGGTTACAAAGGAGGAGATATCCATATCCATATTGCCTAGCTTGTCTTCCACGCCAAGTAGAGTCCCATACGGACACGAGACGAAGTCTTCAATCTTGTATCTTCATAGTCCAACAGTCCGGCCAAAGGATATAGTCCGGCTGTCCGGAGACCCCCTAATCCAGGACTCCCTCAGCACCCCTCCATAGTTTTCCACCTCGGTCATATTGTCGTGGTGCTTAGGCGAAGCCCTGCGTCGGTAACTTCATCATCATCATGTTGACGAAACTCTCCCTCAGTCTCAACTGGATCAAGAGTTCGAGGGACGTCACCGAGCTGAACGTGTGTAGATCGCGGAGGTGCCGTGCGTTCAGTACTTGGATTGGTTGGATCGCGAAGACGTTCGACTACATCAACCGTGTTACTTAACGCTTCCGCTTTCGGTCTACGAGGGTACGTAGACACACTCTCCCCTCTTGTTGCTATGCATCTCCTAGATAGATCTTATGTGATCGTAGGTAAAAAATTAAATACTGTGTTCTCCAACACCTTGATCTCCATCGAAGCATCATTGTCGTCTCGCCAACTATTGCTTCTACGTCTATCGCTACTGCTTAGTGATAAAGTAAAGCAATTACATGGTGATTGCATTTCATACAATAAAGCGACAACCATATGGCTTCTGCCAGTTGCCGATAACTGTGTTACAAAACATGATCATCTCATACAATAAAATTTAGCATCATCCCTTGACCATATCACATCACAACATGCCCTGCAAAAACAAGTTAGACGTTGTCTACTTTGTTGTTGCAAGTTTTACGTGGCTGCTACGGGCTGAGCAAAAACCGTTCTTACCTACGCATCAAAAACCACAACACGCTATAGTGATTGCTTTTTGATCTTTAGAAAGAACCCTGTTCATTGAATCCGATTCAACTAAAGTTGGAGAAACTGACACCCACCAGCCACCTGTGTGCGAAGCACATCGGTAGAACCAGTCTCATGTAAGCGTACGCGTAATGTCGGTCTGGGCCGCTTCATCCAACAATACCGCTGAATCAAGAATCAACTAGTGACAGCAAGCAATATGTATATACCCACGCCCACAACTCCTTTGTGTTATACTCGTGCATATAACATCTACGCATAGACCTGGCTCGGATGCCACTGTTGGGGAACGCGGTAATTTCAAAAATATTCCTACGCACACGCAAGATCATGGTGATGCATAGCAACGAGAGGGGAGAGTGTTGTCTACGTACCCTCATAGACCGTAAGCGGAAGTGTTATGACAACGCGGTTGATGTAGTCGTACGTCTTCATGATCGACCGATCCTAGTACCGAAAGTAAGGTACCTCCGCGATATGCACACGTTCGGCTCGGTGACGTCCCACGAACTCACGATCCAGCAGAGTGTCGTGGGAGAGCTTTGTCATCACGACGGCATGATGACAGTGATGATGAAGCTACCGGAGCAGGGCTTCGCCTAAGCACTGCAACGATATGACCGAGGTGGATTATGGTGGAGGGGGACACCGTACACGGCTAAGAGATCAATTATCAACTTGTGTCTATGGGGTGCCCCCTTCCCCCGTATATAAAGGAGTGGAGGAGGGGGAGAGGGATGACCTCCTAAGCGCACCCAAGGGGGGAGTCCTACTCCCGGTGGGAGTAGGATTCCCCCTTCCCTAGTTGGAGTAGGAGAAGGAAGGAAGCGGGAGAAGGAGAGAAGGAAAGGGGGGGCGCCCCCCTCCAATTAGGATTGGGCTTGGGGGGCACCTTGGCTGCCTCCTCCTCCTTTCCACTATGGCCCATTAAGGCCCATTGACTCCTCGGGGGGTTCCGGTAACCCCCCGGTACTCCGGTATATGCCTGAACTCTCTCGAAACATTTCCGATGTCCAAACATAGTCATCCAATATATCAATATTTATGTCTTGACCATTTTGAGACTCCTCATCATGTCCGTGATCATATCCGGGACTCTGAACTACCTTTGGTACATCAAAACACATAAACTCATAATACCGATTATCACTGAATGTTAAGCGTGCGGACCCTACGGGTTCGAGAACTATGTATACATGACTGAGACACGTCTCCGGTCAATAACCAATAGCGGAACCTGGATGTTCATATTGGCTCCCACATATTCTACGAAGATCTTTATCGGTCAAACCGCATAACAACATACGTTGTTCCCTTTGTCATCGGTATGTTACTTGCCCGAGATTCGATCGTCGGTATCTCAATACCTAGTTCAATCTCGTTACCGGCAAGTCTCTTTACTCATTCTGTAATGCATCATCCCGTAACTAACTCATTAGTTACATTGCTTGCAAGGCTTATAGTGATGTGCATTACCGAGAGGGCCCGGAGATACCTCTCCGATACTCGGAGTGACAAATCCTAATCTCGATCTATGCCAACTCAACAAACACCATCGGAGACACCTGTAGAGCATATTTATAGTCACCCAGTTACGATGTGACGTTTGATAGCACACTAAGTGTTCCTCCGGTATTCGGGAGTTGCATGATTTCATAGTCATAGGAACATGTATAAGTTATGAAAAAAGCAATATCAACAAACTAAACAATCATCGTGCTAAGCTAACGGATGGGTCAAGTCAATCACATCATTCTCTAATGATGTGATCCCGTTAATCAAGTGACAACTCATGTCTATGGTTAGGAAACATAACCATCATTGATTCAACGAGCTAGTCAAGTAGAGGCATACTAGTGACACTCTGTTTGTCTATGTATTCACACATGTACTAAGTTTCCGGTTAATACAATTCTAGCATGAATAATAAACATTTATCATGATATAAGGAAATATAAATAACAACTTTATTATTGCCTGTAGGGCATATTTCCTTCATGGCAGTAGGGCTCGCAAGGTGGAGGTGGCAGGTTTAGGGTGAGAGTGATGTGAGGTGATGCCCATGTGAAAGTCGGCAACGTAGGGTATAAGACACAAGCAAGTGGTTGATAGGAGTGGTGGGTTTCATATTCTCAACATTTAGAATTATTTGATTTTGGTGAAGACTAGTTTGAATGACCGTTGGCAATCACAATAATGTTTAAATTACGTTATTGGGGAGGGGAGTAGGAATGAGGCGACATCGCATACAAGTAGATGGGGGCAAGATTGAGATATAAACATGTGCGAGGAGGGGGTGGTCCAAGGCAATGCTCATATGCCTCCTCTATTTTTCTACGGAAAACTTCCAATCTATTCATCAAATATCATGGCACTAAAGAAAATCAGAAATAACAAAAATTACATCCATCTCCATAGACCACCTAGCGA
This sequence comes from Triticum urartu, assembly GCF_003073215.2. Taxonomy (NCBI): domain Eukaryota; kingdom Viridiplantae; phylum Streptophyta; class Magnoliopsida; order Poales; family Poaceae; genus Triticum; species Triticum urartu. The sequence continues at coordinate 475,385,854 of NC_053027.1, forward strand.
TAATTACAAGCACTTGGGGAGGGAGCCATAGTGCATGAAAGCTATCATGCACATGTTTATGTTACACGAGAGCATCTGATTGAAATTATCCTCAAGGTTGAAGTAGAGGATCATGAATCCAATCTAGAGTATGCTCAGAACAGGAGCATCAGGGCTACCCACAACAAACCAGCCTCCCTAAAACCCGATGTCTTCCAAAGGCTCACCACACGAAACTCATCATTGTCACCATCTTTATGCCACATACCACTAGGGAAATCAACACACACACATCAACATCAATACTTCTCTAGGTGTCTCAGAGCCACTGCATCCATCACAACCACATCATTTTACTATGCAAACCAACTTGATGGTGTCATCTCCAACACAACATCTCATGGTTCGACTTTAACTGAGATCGATACAGTTGAGCTGACATTCCCGCGACAATGGAAGGTAACGAAATTACAACTCATAGCAGGAATGACCCAAGCAAATTTAGGACCGGATGTGAAATAAAATAAATAATTTTGTACCAAAGATGTATACTTATTTAATATTTTTTATCATATTATAATATCAGAGAGTATATTCTTTTGTTACTTTGTTGGTATAGTTAACCACATAATTTAGTTGGTATAGTTAACCATTTTCTTCGTTATATGAGAATATCATGTTCAAACAAGGGGGAAATGAGTGTAAAGTTTACTCATTAGAGAGCGAGGTGTGTAGGGCAACACGGAGGTTGCGTGTGTATAGCGAGGTCTGGTACGAAGACCGATATGGACTTTGCAGTGATGCGATCACCAAGAGGAACTTTGAACCCTAGTACCACTGCCTAGGGGGAATGTGTAGAATCTGCAATACATGTACAAATTATGTGCATAGCAGTACAAAAAAACAAAAACTATGCTTGATCATGCATGGATGAAGATGTTTTGCTAGTGTGGATGGATTCCAACCCCCTGGAGACATAACCTTGTGGTAGTAGCCAAAAATGTGTGAACCAACTTGTGTACTCTTAATAGAAAAAGAAAGAAGAATGGTAAACATCATTTAATCCTAGCTATTTCGCCTAATGTATTCAAATTCTACATTATTAGGTAAGTTGAAGTGTAATAATCTTTACTCTCATGTCGTTCAAAATATACTAGGAAAATTGCCCGCGCGTTGCAACAGGGGATACATTGCTAACACGTTGTCATGGTAATGAAAACAGGAAAACGAGAAAACATGAAAAGATTATGTGTGTTTTTACCTTCTGACTGAGTCCAGTTGACGCCTGTCATGCCGTGCACTTCCATGACAATATAGGCAACATTGACCATGATCCTACCAGTGATCCACCCCTTCTACCATGAAGATGTCCATCCATCATCAGTGTGCTGGCCCACACGACAGTAGGGCGGGGCAACCTCGACCTCGGTGTCCAAAAGGTCCTCGAGGCACCAAGCAAACCCAATGCCACACACATGAAAGCACATTTGCTCCCTTGGTGGTTTTGGTAATTAATGGCAACATACATATTGTTGGACTAACACCTTTCTAGTATATTTCAGATAAGTTCAACAGTGGCATGGCATGGACATGAAGATGTGGACCCCTTCAAAATGCTAAGGACAAGAATTGGCAAAGCTCCAGGACTCTACATTTTTGGTTAAGTGATCCAAGACCACATTGAGTCCATAGGAAAGCCAATACTATTAAAAGGGGATGAGGTATTGATCATGACTCAATTGCTCAAGTGCTTAGTGATATTGCTCCAAAAATCCTCAAACACTTCTCCACATCACATCTATCCAAAACCCTAAAGTGTCATCTCGGTCCCACCAAAAACCTATATCCCAGACTCATCGAGTTGATCACATACACTGCCTAAGCCCAAACCCTATCATTTCGGTTCTACCGATATGGATCTCGGTCTCACCGAGATGACATGACCAAGTTTCTGTGATGAAGTTGCTTCATTTCGGGATTACCAAGACGAAACAATCGGAAGTACCGAAACGAGGTCTTGCCCTAGCCATTGCACTTCGGTCGCACCGAGATGTTCTGATCGGTCTCACTGAAACCTCCAACGTTCGAATCTTTTACACTAGTCGGTCTCACCGAGAATTCGGTCTGGTGCCACCGAGTTGGGTCAAAGACTTGTAATGGTTGGATATTTGGGTGTAGGCTATATATACCCCTCCACCCCCACTTACTCTCTAAAGAGATCCATCAGAACGAACCACCACTTCTGCTACTCATTTTCTGAGAGAGAACCATCTACTCATGTGTTGAGATCAAGAGATTCCAATCCTACCATTTGAACCTTGATTTCTAACCTTTCCCAACTTGCTTTCCATTCAATCCCCTCTTCCACCAAAGCCAAATCTGTGAGAGAGTGATTGAGTATTGGGGAGACTATCTTTTGAAGCACAAGAGCAAGGAGTTCATCATCAACAACACCATCTATTACCTTTTGGAGAGTGGTGTCTCCTAGATTGGTCAGGTGTCACTTGGGAGCCTCCAAGAGATTGTGGAGTTGAACCAATGAGTTTGTAAGGGTAAGGAGGTCTCCTACTTCATGAAGATCTACCCGAGTGAGGCTAGTCCTTCGTGGACGTAAGCCATGATGGAATGGACAAGGTTGCTTCTTCGTGTACCCTTCGAGGTGGAGCCCTCCGTGGACTCGCGCAACCATTATCCTCCATGGGTTGAAATCTTCATTAATGTGGACGTACAATAGCACCACCTATCAGAACCACGCCAAAAGTCATCGTGTCTTCATTGCATTTGATCCTCCATCACTACCCCTTACTTTCCGCACAATTGCATGCTTTACCATTTCCGCTGCCCTATCTCTAGATATGCATGTGTAGGAAGTCTGGTGATATCTTAACTAGTGCTAAAATTTGCCTAAACTTTAAGAAAACTAAAAACTGCACATTTGGTTGGTTAAGAGTCTATTCACCCCCTCTTGACTTATCTTCTCCGGTCCTACAACACGGCTTCCTACTAGTCACATCATTTGGCAGAGGACTTCTGCCAAATTTTCGTAATAGAACATACACTAAATTATCATTGATAATGAAGAGGTGACATTTTATGCCATCACATCACATTCACCAATAAGAACATTTCTGCGTTGATAGCACCTGCTAATAACTTTTTCCTTTATATCGCATGTCCCCTTACCTTCACTTAGTTTTGCCTTAGGTCAACAAGTCTCTTACAACTAATATTGTTATAGGTCTTGAGACATAACAATTAGCCAAACATAAGAAAAATATTGATTTTTCACTTTGATCAGTAAGGTGTGTCATGAAGCATTGTCGGATCCAGATATACTAAATTACACATGCAAAAATAGCACATGATGTACACATCTGTTTCTAACATATTTTTAAGTGTCAAAGAAGAATAATCGAGGAAGATAAATGGAATGTCTGACAGAGATAAACTATATAGTCTTATCTAGCAAAACATGCTCGTGCGTCGCAACGGAAGAAAAAAAATCACCCCTTACACACGCACGTGACAACAGCAGCAAATCCCTTGAAATCTTTCACAATGCCTCATGAGAAACAACATGATAAGTTGTGTTGCGCAAAAAACAGGCGGGGTGATTTTAAAAGTGTACTCAAAGTGTTTTCAATTTATTAGACAACAAAAATAATAGGTATTTCTAAAATACCCATATGAAGAAGATATTAATTAAGATTGCATCCTAAACAAAATTTTAGAAATGATTAACACGCAAGACAATAGCATATTTGAAATCTTCATATTTTTTTGGAGAATTTTCATACATAACATGTTAAATTTGAAGTTATGGTTTGAAAGTTATGTAATTTTGAAAGGCATTTCAATCTGCCCGAGAAAAGAAAAGAAGGACTTGAAAAGGGGAGTAGTCAGGCCCGAACCCGGTCTCCCGTGCTGAGTTCTAGCCACCTTGATGCCCATGTGCTCGTGATACAGAAGGGGATCTTTTGTAATGATCCAAAGGCGACAAACACTTGTGAATGGAAAAAATGAATCATTTTTTTCACTTATGGGTGGCATAGTGAGTAATTTCTGTCAACTTTAGGGCTAATCTTATGACGGGCGGCCAAAAGCAATAGTCCCTTTATTATTAGATATAGATGTAGATGTGACTAGCCTCTTTTTTATGTGTCACACCTTAATTTTTTTGTCCTTGCACATTTAAACATACTTTCTTGTTGCATGAGGCTCAGGATGAGCAAACAGTACTCAACTATCAGATTGGGTACCACTCAGCTTCAGATTTATGAAGGACATAACTATAATTCCTCCCCATCGGAACTTACTGTTTGTCGAGTATTATCGCCTGGTTGCAGTCCATTGATTTGACATTGTTTATGGTATTATTAAACCAGTAATCTCAATGCCCATTTTCCACCCAGAACAATTTTCACATTGCTTGCAATGATTTCACGTTCTTTTAGGAGCAATTGCATGGTTACAATTTCATTTATTAACAGACAAACTAATTTAGTGTTGTGTGTATAGTTTTCTTTCTATGACAAGTCCTAATGCTCGACGTATTTTTCGGCACCGGTGTAACAAGGGTATATGATACATCTATTAGATAGAAAAGCCCCTTCTTGTACTCTCTAAGAATTGTGTGTGTTGATTCCTTTTTCTGGTCATTTTAAATCTTTTTCTTTGGATAACGTTAAAATTTGTAGGTCTTAATGCTTGTGATAGGTGTTGAGGGCAAAACCACAATATCGTACAATTCGCATGTTGGGGAGGTCCTCTGGAGTGTTCCTACCATCTGGTAGGTTATTGACTATTTTCTATGTCATCTCATCATTATCTTTGTCATTCTGGTGTTAAACTAAAGTTTATTAATGTGTTAAATTGTTAATGAGGCAAGAAAGTGGTTGATGTTAGTAATGAGGCAACAAAGTTGTTGTTGGATGGCAATGTGGTGAAGTTGCTTATATAAGTGTGATTATTTGTGCACTTTGATGTAACCTTTCTTTCTAATTAAATGAGCACATGTCCTAATGCAGAAGGGGAGAAAGAGGATGAGGAGAATGGGTTTGACTAGACATGCTTGTCTAACTAGCGTTGGTGGGGTAATAAGCACTCCCAAGCTTACTGGAATGGTTATCAAGGCACCACTTCACAATGACAACATGAGTGGGCGAAGGGGGGAGCAAGAGGAGTATTGTTGTCACCGGTGAGAGATGGAGGTGATAGCCGCACAAAGGAGAGAATAAGGGGCATGTGGCACACTATCCCTATAGCGTTAGTGTACATTTGAAATAGATTCCTAATATATAACTCACATACATACCTGTCCTCATCCGGAAAACACGGTTATCATAGGTAGTGAGCAAAGTATGTGAACCTGGGGATACATTTGGTGTTTTTCAATAGGATTAGAAATATATATGCTTCAAAATTAACGCTAATTGGAGCAGTTTCAACTTGTAGTGTGTCAAGAGGATTCTAGCCATAGTGATTGAAGACGATATCCACGAAAATGCTACACCCAATGGCACAAGTGATATGGGTTGTTCATGGGAGGAAAGACAGAGAGGATGATGAAGGACACACACGATATACACTGAGTTGTGCTTGGTCATAAAACAAATGTTGACCAATTTGCCTATGTGTTTTATGTTGTTTCATAGCAATGGCGAGTACTTGGCTAGTCTAGGTAAAACAGGGCCAAGGAGCATCGACCGGCAAGATGCATATTGATGCAGATCTTACGGCGGGTGTACCGTGGATGCACAACCCAAGCAAATTAACACACAAGCAGTTTGTTGGGCATTTGATATTTAATGCGCCTTTTCCACCGTGCAAGCCAACACTCCGTTTTTTAAGTATATCCTAATAACACAAAAATATTTGCATCTGTGCCCCTAGCTCTACAAAGCTCGGTGATTGTTGGATCCACGTTTGTACTGTGCTTTTTGGGTTTTTTTTACCTGTCTTGGTGTCCATATCACATTAGTTGGTTCACATGAAAAAGGCCTCAATGGCCACTTGTTTGCTTCTTGAACCGTTTATTGCAATGACGTCTTGGGTCTCGCAGCTTCTGCCTTTTGAATGATAATTGATAAAGAGTAGTCAGATAAACTGTTTGGCCATTTTTTACAATACGACACATTAATATTGAAAACACATTACCGGGGTGATGACAGGGACAATAGGGCAACATGGCGCACGAGATGGAGGTGGCAAGATTGGGGTATGAGGAAGGGCGAGAAGGGGTGGCTCTTGGACCGGTTTACTGCAATGCCATCACGGGTCTCATAGTTTCAACTTCTTCGGATTATATTTGATGACGTTTGGTTGTAAAGAACATTTCCAATAATATGCCAACCGTGGTCTAACTTGTCGGATGATATGAGACATGGACACATACGAAAAGGGGTTGTATAAGCTGATGACCCCATGTGAGAGTCGGTGGCATAGGTTAGGACACAACTAGGTGGATTTGATAGGAGTGGTGGTGGAGGCTTGCGGTCTCAAATTTTCAGATGATACTTTTTTTTGGTGAAGATTATTCGGGACAATCATTTTCAACAAGTCACACAAATGTCGAAAGTGGGCATGTACACATGCTAGAATGGGGTGGTATTGACGCAATGCTCATGTGAAAATCAACGGTGAAGGATAACACACAAAAAAGTGCCTTATATGAGCGAGAGAGCCAACGAGGGCCCCTCTTTGGAAATTGGAAAGAGCTACTCCCTTCGTCCGGTGAAGAATGTATATCTAGAAATTTTAGGACAAATTGTGGAGTTGACTAAAAAATGCATTAGAAAGATGCAAGCCATCATCTCCTCTTTAATTACCCAACCCCCAATGAGTTAAGTGCATATAGAAATTAAGAGGACCATGTGTAGATTGTTATTGGTCTTGATTATCATGTGATAAAGAAGAAATATTTTTCCTATTTTAAAGTGCATTGAAAAGATAAAAGTACACTCTTTTGTTAACAAATTTTAAAGCTAGATGTATACTCTTTACCAGACGGAGGGAATAAACGAGCAACTCTGTAGATAGGGTACAAGTAGGATATGGGACGGAGGGAGTACCATTTTATCAAATAATATGTCACAATCCGCAAAAACTTTTAGTCCGCTTTTAGAATGTGCATTTCCCTCATCATAGAAATCAAATATGAGCAATTCATTATGACAGATTTCTAATTTCCTCAACCTCTCAACATTAGACTTGATTCCTATTTAACGCTTTTGGTTGCTACCAAGTGCACCTAACATGTGAAATGTGCTCTACCTGGAATACCATCGTCGAGTTGAAAGTACCGGATAGCGGATATTCATAGACTTTCTTGAGACAGCAACCAACAAGATTAATGAACAGTGCTACTCAACTCGAAAAATGAGGGAATCGCCGTATACATATAAACTTAGATTCAAAACTGAACTCTGCCCAGTAACGGTTTATAGAAGATAGAGAGAAAAAATACAGAAAGTAAAGAAACTAATCCTTCACTTGATCTATTTCCAGCTTTGTGTTGTTTCTCTCTCAGAAGAAAAAAAATGAAAAGAAATATCTGTCGCTAAATATTAAAATCCAGGAGTGAACCAACTAATTTATGTGTACCACTATAAACAACCACAAGAGAAAAGATTGCAGCGCCGGCTATGGGTTGCAGTTGCTTATGTCAGTTTGGCAAACCAAATCCTACTTCTGCAACATTTTTTCTTCTAAAACCTGCACATGAAATAGAAAGCCTGTCATCAGATCAGTACTGAGTTTCAGCGTTGAAGAAAGGAATAAGCTGGCTTAGCCAAACACAGACCTATAAATATGCATGAAAACCACTGGTACAGTAGTTGAAGAAAACTGAAGTGAACAGGATGCATATCTACATGTCCGGGTGCCCAAATGGGGCACGCACAAATAGCTGGCCATGAAGCGTGACAACTGCTGATGTTTGATGCGGATCAATCCTTAAAGGCAAGTTGATCACCTGAGACAGAACAATCAGTTCGTGTTAAGTTGAGGAAGTACCCAATTATTTATGTGTTTAAATGTTTATAAACAATCACCTTCTTGAATGCAGTGATGCCCCAAGGGTTATCAGGCTGGTCAGGGTCCCCAGTTATAACCAGGCGTCCAGCCGGATCAGACTGAACATGCACCTGCGCCAGTTGGAACAAGAATTAATATTTTATCCCTGGCGTAGACTCAATTTCATGTAACAAGCTCTTTTTGTTTATGTTGCACAGATTTTATTTTATTTTTGGATCAAGATGAAGTGTGGCAGCTGAGATGCAATCTCACCTCTTCCCTTAGAAGCCCAGGAACTAGCGCATATATCTCAAAGCATTCTTTCTGCATGAAAGCAGTAACAAAATGTAGCAGTTTCAGCTCAAATCCAAATGGAATTTCACAATGAGAAACGACTCTTAAGAAATTGTTTAATATTTCAGACTATCAAGACACTTCATTTAATATTCGTGCACCACCTTATTAAAAAAAATGTTGACACTTACAGTTTGACGAACATTAATCTTCACCCAATCGGCAGGTTCTCCAACATCAATGACCATAGAATCTTCCCTGAAATTGGGCAGTACTTTACATATAATAACATGCATTATAGACAATAACATCCAAATCCATGGATTCTTCTGTCAAGTTCAATCCTACTATAAGGTCCTATAATTTTGGGATTTTCCTTATCAAATTGAGGAGTGCCATTTCAGGGGTCAAGTTGTCTATTGCATGTCATGCCATATTCGGAGAGCATGCCTGTTAATTCCCATTGGTTTCAGCATAAACAAAATTTGGATGTTTAAACTCTTATTTTGCTAGGTCCATTCAGCAGGTAAGATTCTCGATCTCTTGAACATAGGCAACAGCAGACGCAAGATAGAGAGCACATAAGCAAATGCAACTTCTTCACAGTAAAAAGATTCTGCTTGCACTTTAAAACGAACCATGTATGTGTAAGTAAAACTTAAATAACTGCTATTAAAGGTTAATTAATGCTTTCAATCTGCTAAATTCTTGAGATTGTAAGTTTCTGTCTATCATGTTAACAGCTGAAGTAAACATAGCCAACTGAGATGATGGGAGATCTTAACTGTGACTTGTTCACTTTTGTACGGGAGACCTTGAAAGCATGCTCTGGACTAGATGCTTTCTTCCTCTTGAGTACCCCTGAAATGCCAGAAAGATATAAGAGAAGAAAGCATCACATGCTAACGCAGAAATACTTGTGAAGCATACCAAAGCCTTTCAGATTCTTATCACGACTTGAAAGGGGTATTGAGTCTTTGTCCTGTAGAAAAATGAATATATTTGCATGAAAAGATCAAAATTATAGGAAAATCAAAGTATGTGCAAGTAAATGTCAAGATATTATTTACCTTAAAAATGTGATCTCCATACATGTCATTGGCAAGGAGACGGTGCGCATGCCAACCCTGCATAGCACGTGCTGCAGCATCCCTTCTAATTCTTGCAGAAGATGATGGATTTACACCCTGCGAAACAGGAAACAAAATCATCAAGCTTACTAATGTTAGCAGGTGACAGCAAAACATTCTCGGCAATGTTAGATATCTTAAAGGCATTCATTGAAATAGTTCCTATCCTAACATAAAACTGTGTTAATTTCGACTGTGAAATATATGTACACCAATCCAGCTCTGAGCCCGATAAATCTTTTAAACATTTATGGAAAGAAAGAATTCCTTTGAAAGTCAGAATTTGGTTGTCGCTTACTTGGCATAGGTCACTAATGACACACTGAAGAAAGGGATGGGAAGGGGATGAAATCTGTCGTTTCCGCTCACACACTGAGAACATATACCATATTTTCTGTGATTGTGTAGCTGCTAAGTTTGTTTTGAGTTCTGTTAGCCTCACTCTGGAAGCAACACATCATCCTAGTTGTTTTACACTATTTTTAGCGGGCAGCTTCATATATACCAGACATATGTAATTTGCAAGTGGTGGGATTGACTGCCCTGTGCTGGGCCTGCTGGAAGTTGAGAGAAGAGCTTGTTTTGACAACAAGCTGATTAAAACTCGTGCTGAGTGAATCTGTTACGCTTGCTCCTTTACGAAATATTGGGCAGGGCTCCACTCAAGCCAAAGATCAATTGGTTCCTAAGCTTAATGAATGGCTGGTAATGAGGTGGAGAAAATTATGTTTCAAAAGATGCAACGCTACAAAACACGGCTCTACCGGTAGTATGTGCTGTGCTTGTGCACTTTTGATACCTTTTAAGTCTAAATAGATACCAATTGCCTCTGTACGGTGGTTAGTGTTAGGTGATACAGCGCAAGCACTCAAGAGTTTTGTTATTTCCTTTTGGTATGGTATGCACTGAACTTGACATGTTCCATTATTCCTTGGAATAGTGGAAGCAGGCATAATATTGTGTCATGTGGAAAATAGTTCAACAGGACAAGAAATCAGTGGCGACAGAACAAGAAGCCAGTATTTTGATACAAATCTTAACATTTCCTTGATTTTCAGTTAGATTGAAATATGAATTTGAAATCCTTAATATTTTAGACAGGGGTATGTCAACCCATTAAACTTTCATATGTGCACCAAACTAGAAAGTGAACTGCAAAAATTCATATATAGTTAAAACTCTACTTCCCAAGATAAATACCTCACGGTTTGTACCACCAGGTTGTGGTATAGCAGGTATCGATATTTTAAGCTGGCCAGTTCGTACTTTGTGTTTTTCATATTCAAGAAGTGCCTGAGTTGATAAGAAACAACAGTTAACAACAAATGAAGCAAATGCATAAACATAACATGGAAATACATAAGCTTAGAATAGTGTTTTTCTTCTTTTATTCCATCCGGAAACTGACGAGGCGGCATCTCACAACAACAACAACAAAGCCTTTCAGTCCCAAACAAGTTGGGGTAGGCTAGAGTTGAAACCCACAACATATCGAAACCAAGTCATGGTTCTGGCACATGGATAGCTAACTTCCACGCACTCCTGTCCATGGCAAAATCTTCGGTGATATTCCAGTCCTTGAGGTCTCTCTTTACGGACTCCTCCCATGTCAAGTTTGGCCTACCCCGACCTCTCTTGACATTATCAGCACGCCTTAACCGTCCTCTACGCACGGGCGCTTCCTGGAGGCCTGCGCTGAACATGCCCAAACCATCGCAAACGATGTTGGACAAGCTTCTCTTCAATCGGCGCCACCCCAACTCTCTCATGTATATCACGAGATGGCATGTCACGAAATAAGGAAATTGAAGGATATTAAGTCTTAGATAAATACTCCCTCCGTCACATATTAATTGACGCTCAAGCGGATGTATCTAAACGTATTTCAGTGCTAGATACATCCGTTTTAGCGTCAATTAATATGGGACAGAGGAAGTATCATCTACTCCCTCCCATCTGATTTGCTAGTCCCATCTCCAAAATCGCAGCAACCAAGATAAAGCTAATTAGGTGGTTCTACTTCCTTTCCGGTTTAAAAGCCCCACGTGTATCCCTAGATTGACAATTTGATCAACGTAACACGAGTTATATATCACAAAAGAATAACCATTAATAACTTCAAATGTATTTTCTAATGCCATACCGTTTATGACATACAATTTGTACTGCATTTATCAAATTGTCGATCTAGGGTACACCTGGGCCTTTTAAACCGGAAAGGAGGAAGTAAACAGCATACTAATGCTACATGCATATCCACCTCTCCCCTTCATGCATTAGTTGATTCCACATCAAGAAACAAAATTTGACAGAATTTAATGTAGCCATAGCAAAAGTTTACCTGTTCCTAAAGCAATGAGCCTTACAAAACAGAAAATCAATCTTTTTTAGATGAGACTAACAAACCAGAAGGGAGGGAGTATCAAATATGGAAGTAAAGTACATCAGTTTCTATGAAATGAAAAAGAAGCAAGTATTATAGTTATATCTGTTTGGTTCCTAAACCATTAAGAACACTAACTATTGCAGTGGATCCATTTCAGCTCCATATTTCTATCCGTAATAACTATCCTAGTAGGTTTTAATGGCATATAGCTTTTCGTTCAGCGAGTAAATTTACAGTAAAGCACCATATGCCATAATATTGTTTCAAGAGAAACTGCTTCCCAGCTACCATAGTGGGGATAAGATGTGCTTGTGAGACAAGTACAACATGTAACAAAATTCTGCGAGCAATCTATCACCTTCTCGTAGAAAATTCGAAATGACCAAGACACCGTAGTGCAGGTCCTACAAAAGAACACAATAACAACAATCAGCTGACGCAAAATTTAAATCTTTCACTGCGAATTCATTTAACATGTATCGCTGAAAAAAAAAAGCTTACTTTGGTGGCCTGAAAGTCTCTCCAACTTGACGCCATAGTTTACAAACTGTTACCTGAATAATCAAAATAAACGTCGTGAATAACTATCAATGTTCAACGGAAATATACTACAACATTTACAATAGAAGATGAGCAGTGGATTCTGCACAAAAGCACAGTATCCTTAAATTTGTTATCATCGGTGAGCTACTTGCTAGTTATTGCATTCATTGGTGGAACATGTGGAGGAACTTCCACCCTTTCACGGTACTAGAAAATCACTCTGTAGTATCGGGATTCGGGAACGTGTCCAGTCTGTGCCTGTTCAGTTGTGCAATGTAAAGGAAATCATTGATACCTGCTCATGGCCTCCCAGGTGAGCGACCTGCCTCCACAACCTGGAACAGAACAGCGCAAGGAACTTCATTAAGTTGGTTTAGACGAGAAAATGTGGTTCGAGTAGCTCGGAGAAACGAGAGGGGTGCGCACTTGAGGCAGTTGAGGCCCTTGCCGTAAAACTTGGGCGGCTTGAACTCGAGGCTGTGCTCCCTGTGGAAGCGCTCCAGCTCAGACATGAACGCCGCCTGCTCCTCCTCCGTCCCGGAGTCGTGACCCTCGAGGAAAGGGTCGGGCTCCACCGGCTGCTGGCTGGCGCACTGCGCCATCCCGGCCGAGCCGTCGCCCTCCGTCTTCACCTCCGCCCTCGGCGACGCATCAGGGGTGGAGTCGTCGTCCTCGTCCTCCTCGTCATCATCATCCTCATCATCTTCGTCGTCCTCGCCGTCCCCCTCGTCACCGTCGTGGCTCATGGCGTCCTCGCCGTTGGTCTCCACCCTCACGCCCACGGCCTCCTCCCCGGCGTCGGGCGGCGCGGTCTCCCGGCGGTCCCCCGCATTGGGCAGCCCCGCCCGATCCGGGGAGCGCTCGCCGTCGCCGTCGCTGTTCGTTTCGGGGGACGGGGGCGCGTCCTGGAACTCGTCGGCCACGGGCGGCTCCTCCTCCTTGGCGGCCCGCGGGAGGGGGTGGCGCGGCTCGTCGTCGCCGTCGGCGCGCGGGAGGTCGCGGTCGGAATCGGCGCCGTCGCTCATCGCGGCACGGGGGAGGAGGAGTGCGAATGGACGGCTGCTATTTTCGCGGTTTGCACCGAGGGGGGGAGAGGAGCGGAGAGAGGGAGGGGGGGGTAGAGAGGTGGCGACTCGCACGGGAAGGCAAGGGACGGAGAAGAGAGAAGAGAAGGATGGATCTCCACGGCTTGCGATGGATGGAGGGACGGACGGGAGCCAGATTCCTCTCTCTCGCGGCCCGTCGGAACCGTAGGCCCATCCACCCTGTCAGTGATTCCTCCTGGGCTAGGCCCACTACTGTTTTGGAAGTCACTAGTAGGTTTTGTAAAGGAGCCTGGTAAGTTTCGGAAGTTTTGATTTTAAGCATGGCGGTTTATCATTTCTGTTTGTAAAAACATCAAGATGGCGAAAAGTCCATCAAAACCCTCTGATGACGACGAGTGGTTAAGGACCAACATCAAGCTGGAGAGATTCCATCGAACTCTGATGACAACAAGTGGATAAGGTCCTTAAGGTACCCTAATGAAAACTCGGGTGCGTCGGCTAGGTTTCCAAGTTTGATCGCCGTCGTCGACTGCTCTTGTTCTCATTAGCGATTGTTCCCATGATAGTCTTGATATGTCCCTTTGGTCCTCGTCCCTGCTCGTAGTCTCCATTGTTTTTCTCGTCCCCGTCAAAACCCTAGAAAATCCATACGTCGTTCCAGACTTTTCGCATGTGGCTAAAGTATGTGATCGTAATACACCAAACCTAGATAGAGTTTTGGACTACAATTTGTAAAAAGGAGTACGGATGGGGTGGAAGGAATGCCGTGGGCTGAAACTGGCGGTTGCGTAGAAGAAGGGGGTCAACACCGAGTGTAGAGATTTTGGCAAAGTGGGAGTGGTGGAAGCAAAGGTGGTGGGGAAGTTGATAGCCGAGAAACCCGCCTACGCGTAAGCAATAGCGAATGCACTTGGTCCGATCTGGTGCCCGATGAAAGGTATTGACTGCAAGTTCACGATGAGAATAGGTTTCTGATCACTTTCCATCAAGAATCAGCGAAAAAAGAAAGGTTGTAGATGGAGGAACTTGGATGTTTGATATAGATCTCATTGTAATGGAGGAGTATGTAGCTATCAAGTCTATAGAGGAGTATAAGTTTAGCAATATTCCCATATGGGTTCTGATATTTGGAATGTCGATGGCTATGATGAGCAGTGATAAGGTGGAGTCCTTGGGAAAATGGATGGCTTGAAAAATGAGGTGGAAAGACATTTCATATGTATAAAAGTGAGGTTGGATATTAGGATCTCACTGCTCCACGAAAAACTAGTTTATTTGGTTGTAGGAGTTGATGTGACAGAAAGGAGATAATAAAGAAGTGGCGTGGATTTGAATATGAGTATCTACCGGACTTTTGTTTCATATGTGGGATCATTGGGCATGTTGAAATGGAGTGTAAGATAATTGGGCCCTGTCGTGCTTGCTCAGGTGTCTTTATTGAATCTTTTAGTTTTTTTTATCACTAGTTGGTTTATAAAACAAAATTACAAGAAATGGAAGTGAAGTTGCATCAAATTCTTAATCTTTATGAAGTCTTTCTTCAAAATGTGGATTCTGATAATTGCTATTAAGTGTTAAAAACATAATTTAACACAATGTTTGGTGTGAGTTCCTTTAATGATAAGAATAATTGCAATGATATTAGTATGAATTCTTTTAATATCCATGATGCTAATGATATGCAAAGCCATAAGTTTGGGAATGCCATGTTTGATGAAGATGATATTTTTAATCCCCCTACTTTTGATGAGCAAATTTATTATGATGATAGCATGTCTCCTATTTATGACGATTACAATGATGAAAGTGGTTTTGGATGAGTGTCAACTTTAAGTGATAATTATCCCACTATTTTTGAGGGTGTTGAATCTTATTGGAATAATGATAAAAGTGGATTTGGAGAGGTCATGACTTTATTTAATGTTGAATCTGTTGGAAATATGCCCTAGAGGCAACAATATTGTATTATTATATTTCCATTATTCATAATTAAGAGTTTATATTTCATGCTATAACTGCTATGGTCCTGGAATATGCGATTCAGTGGAGAACTCATATGCACATGTGAAATGATAAATGGTAAACAATAGGTTCCTAGTCTCGCCGTAAAGCATGGCACACTGAACTATCGAGTAGTCATCAGCTTTGCTCTACCAGGTGTTCATAACATCTGGCGTTGCTCCTGCAGTGGGCTTGTCACCTAGCGGTGCTTCCAGAACGTAATTCTTCTGTGCAGCAATGAGGATAATTCTCAAGTTACGGACCCAGTCCGTGTAGTTGCTACCATCATCTTTCAACTTAGTTTTATCTAGGAAGGCATTAAAATTTAACGGAACAACAGCACGGGCCATCTATCTACAACAACATAGACATGCAAAATACTATCAGATACTAAGTTCATGATAAATTAAAGTTCAATTAATCAAATTACTTAAGAACTCCCACTTAGATAGACATCTCTCTAATTATCTAAGTGACCACATGATCCATATCAACTAAACCATGTCCAATCATCACGTGAGATGGAGTAGTTTTCAATGGTGAACATCACTATGTTGATCATATCTACTATATGATTCACGCTCGACCTTTCGGTCTCCAGTGTTCCGAGGCCATATCTGCATATGCTAGGCTCGTCAAATTTAACCTGAGTATTCTGCGTGTGCAAAACTGGCTTGCACCTGTTGTATGTGAACGTAGAGCTTATCACACCCAATCATCACGTGGTGTCTCGGCACGACGAACTGTAGCAACGGTGCATACTCAGGGAGAACACTTATACCTTGAAATTTAGTGAGAGATAGTCTTATAATGCTACCGCCGAACTAAGCAAAATAAGGTGCATAAATGATAAACATCACATGCAATTAATATAAGTGATATGATATGGCCATCATCATCTTGTGCCTTTGATCTCCATCTCCAAAGCACCGTCATGATCACCATCGTCACCGGCTTGACACCTTGATCTCCATCGAAGCATCGTTGTCGTGTTGCCAACTATTGCTTCTACGACTATCGCTACCGCTTAGTGATAAAGTAAAGCAATTACATGGCGATTGCATTTCATACAATAAAGCGACAACCATATGGCTCCTGCCAGTTGCCGATAACTCTGTTACAAAACATGATCATATCATACAATAAAATCTAGCATCATGTCTTGACCATATCACATCACAACATGCCCTGCAAAAACAAGTTAGACGTCCTCTACTTTGTTGCTGCAAGTTTTACATGGCTGCTACGGGCTGAGCAAGAACCGTTCTTACCTACGCATCAAAAACCACAACGTGGTATAGTGATTGCCTTTTTATCTTCAGAAAGAACCATGTTCATTGAATCCGATTCAACTAAAGTTGGAGAAACAGACACCCACTAGCCACCTGTGTGCGAAGCACGTCGGTAGAACCAGTCTCGCGTAAGCGTACGCGTAATGTCGGTCTGGGCCACTTCATCCAACAATGTCGCCGAATCAAGAATCAACTAGTGACGGCAAGCAATATGTATATACATACGCCCACAACTCCTTTGTGTTCTACTCGTGCATATAACATCTACGCATAAACCTGGCTCGGACGCCACTGTTGGGGAACGCAGTAATTTCAAAATTTTCCTACGCACATGCAAGATCATGGTGATGCATAGCAACGAGAGGGGAGAGTATCATCTATGTACCCTCGTAGACCATAAGCGGAAGCGTTATGACAACGCGGTTGATGTAGTCGTACGTATTCACGATCAACCGATCTAGCACCGAAGGTACAGCACCTCCGTGATCTGCACACGTTCAGCTCGGTGATGTCCCACGAACTCACAATCCAGTAGAGTTTCGAGGGAGAGTTTCATCAACACGACGGCGTGATGACGGTGATGATGTTGCTACCGGAACAGGGCTTCACCTAAGCACCGCTACGATATTACCGAGGTGGATTATGGTGGAGGGGGGCACCACACATGGCTAAAAGATCAATGATCAACTTGTGTGTCCATGGGGTGCCCTCTCCCCCGTATATAAAGGAGTGGAGGAGGGGGAGGGGCCTGCCTCTCTAGGCGCGCCCAAGGGAGTCCTACTCCCACGGGGAGTAGGATTCCCCCTTCCCTTGTTTGGTTTTAGGAGAGAAGGAAGGAGGAGGAAGAAGGAAGGAAAAGGGGGGTCGTCCCCCTTCCCAATTCGGATCCGGGAGTAAGATTCCCCCATTTCCTAGTAGAAGTAGGAGCCCTTCCAAGTAGGAGTAGGAGAGGAAGGAAGGAGGAGAGAGGGAGGAAGGAAAGGGGGGCCGAACCCCTCCCAATTAGGATTGGGCTTGGGGGGCGCGCCTCCCTCTTTTCTCTTCCATCTCCTCTATTCCACTAAGGCCCAATAAGTCCCATATACTCCCCGGGGGGTTCCGGTAACCTCCCGGTACTCCGGAAAAATGCCCGAACCACTCGGAACCATTCCGATGTCCAAATATAGGCTTACAATATATTGATCTTTATGTCTCGACCATTCTGAGACTCCTCGTCATGTCCGTGATCAAATCCGGGACTCTGAACTACCTTCGGTACATCAAAACACATAAACTCATAATACCGATCGTCACCGAACGTTAAGCGTGCGGACCCTACGGGTTCGAGAACTATGTAGACATGACCGAGACTCACTTCCGGTCAATAACCAATAGCGGAACCTGGATGCTCATATTGTTCCCTTTGTCATCGGTATGTTACTTGCCCGAGATTCGGTCGTCGGTATCTCAATACCTAGTTCAATCTTGTTACTGGCAAGTCTCTTTACTCGTTTCGTAATGCTACATCCCGTAACTAACTCATTAGCTACATTGCTTGCAAGGCTTATAGGTGATGTGCATTACTGAGAGGGCCCAGGGATACCTCTCTGACAATCGGAGTGACAAATCCTAATCTTGATCCATTCCAACTCAACAAACACCATCGGAGACACCTGTAGAGCACCTTTATAATCACCCAGTTATGTTGTGATGTTTGGTAGCACATAAAGTGTTCCTCCGGTATTCAGGAGTTGCATGATCTCATAGTCATAGGAACATGTATAGTTATGGAGAAAGCAATAGCAACAAACTAAACGATCATCGTCCTAAGCTAACGGATGGGTCAAGTCAATCACATCATTCTCTAATGATGTGATCCCGTTAATCAAATGACAACTCATGTCTATGGTTAGGAAACATAACCATCATTGATTCAACGAGCTAGTCAAGTAGAGGCAAACTAGTGACACTCTTTTTGTCTATGTATTCACACATGTACTACGTTTCCGGTTAATACAATTCTAGCATGAATAATAAACATTTATCATGATATAAGGAAATATAAATAACAACTTTATTATTGCCTCTAGGGCATATTTCCTTCAGTTTCATGCTATGGTTAGATTTATCTTAATTCTTCTTTCGTAGTTGTAGATGCTTGCGAGAGGGGTTAATCATAAGTGGGAGGCTTGTCCAAGTAAGGTCAGCACCCAAACACTAGTCCACCCACATATCAAATTATCAAAGTAACGAACGCAAATCATATGAGCATGATGAAAACTAACTTGACAGTAATTCCCATGTGTCATCGGGAGCGCTTTGCTTTATATAAGAGTTTGTCCTGGCTTGTCCTTTGCTACAAAAAGGATTGGGCCACCTTGCTGCACCTTAGTTACACTTGTTACTTGTTACCCATTACGAATTATCTTATCACAAAACTATCTGTTACCGATAATTTCAGTACTTGAAGAGAATACCTTGCTGAAAAATCGCTTGTCATTTCCTTCCGCTCCTTGTTGGGTTCGACACTCTTAGTTATCGAAAGGACTACGATATATCCCCTATACTTGTGGGTCATCAAGACTCTTTTCTGGCGCCGTTGCAGGGGAGTGAAGCGCCTTTTGTGTGTGGAATTTGGTAAGGAAACATTTATAATACGTGCTGAAATTTACTGTCACTTGTCACTATGGAAAATAATCCTTTGAGGGGCTTGTTCGGGGTATCTTCACCTCGACCAGCAGAGCAAGAAGTTTCTCCTCAACCTACTGAAAATATTTATTATGAGCTTCCTTCGAGTATGATAGAGAAAATGCTAGCTAATCCTTATGCAGGAGATGGAACATTACATCCTGATATGCATCTAATCTATGTGGATGAAGTTTGTGGATTATTTAAGCTTGCAGGTTTGCCCGAGGATAAAGTCAAGAAGAAGGTCTTCCCTTTATATTTGAAGGAGAAGGCATAGACATGGTATAGGCTATGCGATGATATCGGGACTTGGAATTACAACCGATTGAAATTGGAATTTCATCAGAAGTTTTATCCTATATATGCATCTGGTTCATCGTGATCGGAATTATATTTATAATTTTTGGCCTCGTGAAGGAGAAAGTATTGCTCAAGCTTGGGGAGGCTTAAATCAATGTTATATTCATGCCCCAATCATGAGCTCTCAAGAGAAATTATTATTCGGAATTTTTATGCTCGACTTTCTTGTGATGATCAATCCATGCTCGATACTTCTTGTACTGGTTCTTTTATGAAGAAGACTATTGAATTCAAATGGGATTTATTGGAAATAATTGAATGCAACTCTGAAGATTGGGACCTTTCAAAGAGGCACGGACTTGACTCTGAGATTGTAGCTTCTTTCTGTGAATCATTTGCTACTCATGTTGATCTCCCCAAGGAAAAGTGGTTTAAATATCATCCTCCCATTGAATTGAAAGTAGTAGAACCTATTAAAGCTGAAGAAGAAACTATTACTTACAATTTTGATAATGTTATTCCTACTGCTTATATTGAGAAACCACCTTTTCCGGTTAGGATAAAAGAACATGCTATTGTGGTTCGTAAGAGTTATACTAGAACACCTACACCCCTGAACAAATTAAAGTTGAACCTAGTATAGCTATGGTTAAAGATCTCTTGGTTGATAATATTGATGGGCATGTTATTTATTTCTGTAATGAGGATGCTAGAATCGCTAGACCCGATAATCTCTACTCCCAATGGAGCAATTGGTAGGATTGCGTCCACGATATTTTTCGTCCCACCACTTTCGTCCGTTTTTTGACTATTTTTTCGTCCCCTCCCCCACCCCATGCACGCACGCAGCCCAAGAACCCCCCCCACACACACACAAAAAATGCTCCTCTCGATCCCATCTGGACCCCGTCGAAAGAAGAGCTTCGTTGCCACAGCTGGCGTATGGGGGAGCTTCGTTGCCGCCGCCACCATACGATTTGCCGCGATCTCATTCGATCTACCTATTGCCGATGTATGGGGTCGCCGCCACCAAGATACGGGATCACCACCGACGTATGATACATCTCCAACGTACCTATAATTTTTGATTGTTCCATGCTATTATATTATCAACCTTGGATTTTTTATATGCATTTATATGTTATTTTATATGATTTTTGGGACTAACCTATTAACCCAGAGCCCAGTGCCAGTTTATGTTTTTTTGCCTATTTTAGGGTTTCGAAGAAAAGGAAAATCAAACGGAGTCCAATTGACCTAAAACTTCACGGAACTTATTTTTGGACCAGAAGAAACCCAGAAGACTTGGAGTGCACGTAAGGGGGTCAACGAGGAAGCCACGAGGCAGGGGGGCGCGCCCTCCACCCTCGTGGGCCCCTCGTGGCTCCCCCGACGTACTTCTTCCACCTATATATCTCCATATACCCTAAAAACATCAAGGAGCACAATAGATCGGGAGTTCCGCCGCCAGAAGCCTCCGTAGCCACCGAAAGCCAATCTAGACCCGTTCCGGCACCCTGCCGGAGGGGGAATCCCTCTCCGGTGGCCATCTTCATCATCCCGGTGCTCTCCATGACGAGGAGGGAGTAGTTCTCCCTCGGGGCTGAGGGTATGTACCAGTAGATATGTGTTTGATCTCTCTCTCTCTCTCATGTTCTTGAGGTGGCATGATCTTGATGTATCGCGAGCTTTGCTATTATAGTTGGATCTTATGAAGTTTCTCCCCCTCTACTCTCTTGTAATGGATTGAGTTTCCCCTTTGAAGTTATCTTATCGGATTGAGTCTTTAAAGATTTGAGAACACTTGATGTATGTCTTGCCGTGTGTATCTGTGGTGACAATGGGATACCACGTGATTCACTTGATGTATGTTTTGGTGATCAACTTGCGGGTTCCGCCCATGAACCTATGCATAGGGGTTGGCACACGTTTTCGTCGTGATTCTCCGGTAGAAACTTTGGGGCACTCTTTGAGGTCTTTTGTGTTGGTTGAATAGATGAATCTGAGATTGTGTGATGCATATCGTATAATCATACCCACGGATACTTGAGGTGACATTGGAGTATCTAGGTGACATTAGGGTTTTGGTTGATTTGTGTCTTAAGGTGTTATTCTAGTACGAACTCTAGGCTTGTTTGTGACAATTATAGGAATAGCCCAATGGATTGATTGGAAAGAATAACTTTGAGGTGGTTTCGTACCCTACCATAATCTCTTCATTCGTTCTCCGCTATTAGTGACTTTGGAGTGACTCTTTGTTGCATGTTCAGGGATAGTTATGTGATCCAATTATGTTATTATTGTTGAGGGAACTTACACTAGTGAAAGTATGAACCCTAGGCCTTATTTCCATGCATTGCAATACCGTTTATGCTCACTTTTATCATTCGTTATCTTGCTGTTTTTATAATTTCAGATTACAAATACCTTTATCTACCATCCATATTGCACTTGTATCACCATCTCTTCGCTGAACTAGTGCACCTATACAATTTACCATTGTATTGGGCGTGTTGGGGACACAAGAGACTCTTTGTTATTTGGTTGCAGGGTTGCTTGAGAGAGACCATCTTCATCCTACGACTCCTACGGATTGATAAACCTTAGGTCATCCACTTGAAGGAAATTTGCTACTGTCCTACAAACCTCTGCACTTGGAGGCCCAATAACGTCTACAAGAAGAAGGTTGTGTAGTAGACATCAAGCTCTTTTCTGGCGCCGTTGCCGGGGAGGTGAGTGCTTGAAGGTATATCTTTAGATCTTGCAATCGAGTCTTTTAGTTTCTTGTTTTATCACTTGTTTAGTTTATAAAAGAAAACTATAAAAAATGGAATTGAGTTTGTCTCATACGCTTCACCTTTTTAATATCTTTCGTGAGTATGATGGAAAGGATAATTGTGCTCAGGTGCTAGAAGAAGAAATCTATAAAATGTTTGGCACTAAATATTTGAATGATGAGCATGATTGCAATGTTGTTAGTATGAATTCCTTTAATATCCATGATGCTAATGATATGCAAAGCCACAAGCTTGGGGAAGCTATGTTTGATGAAGATGATATTTTTTGTCCCCCAAGTTTTGATGAGCAAATTTATTATGATGAAAGCATGCCTTCTATCTATGATGATTATTGTGATGACACGTATGCTTTAAAGAATAATGATAACCATGAAACTTGTCATCTTGATCTTAGTTTTCAATCACATGATAGTTATTTTGTTGAGTTTTCTCCCACTATTATTCATGAGAAGAATTTTGCTTATGTAGAGAGTAGTAAATTTTCTATGCTTGTAGATCATGAAAAGAATGCTTTAGGTGATGGTTATATTGTTGAATTCATTCATGATGCTACCGAAAATTATTATGAGGGAGGAACATATGCTTGTAGGAATTGCAATAATATCAAGTTTCCTCTCTATGTGCTTAAAGTTTTGAAGTTATGCTTATTTTGCCCTCCTATGCTAGTTGATTATTGTTCCCACAAGTTGTTTTCTCACAAAATCCCTATGCATAGGAAGCATGTTAGACTTAAATGTGCTAGTCATATTCTTCATGATGCTCTCTTTATGTTTCAATTCCTATCCTTTATGTGAGCATCATTGAAATCATCATGCCTAGCTAGGGGCGTTAAACGATAGCGCTTGTTGGGAGGCAACCCAATTTTATTTTTATTCCTTGATTTTTGCTCCTGTTTAGTAATAAATTATTCATATAGCCTCTGTTTAGATGTGGTTTTATGCTTTTAATTAGTGTTTGTGTCAAGTAGAACCTTTGGGAAGACTTGGGGAGAGTCTTGTTGACCATGCTGTAAAAAACAGAAACTTTAGCGCTCACGAGAATTGCTGCCATTTTTATTTGGAGAGTGCTATTTAGTTAATTCTTTTTGCAGATGATTAATAGATAAATTCCTCAGGTCCAGCAATTTATTTGAGAATTTTATGAGGTCCATAAGTATACGTTTGATCCATATTACTACAGATTGTTCTGTTTTTGACAGATTCTGTTTTTCATGTGTTGTTTACTTATTTTGAGGAATATATGGCTAGTAAAATAGTTTATAAACCATAGAGAAGTTGGAATACAGTAGGTTTAACACCAATATAAATAAATAATGAGTTCATTACAGTACCTTGAAGTAGTGTTTTCTTTTCTTGTGCTAACGGAGCTTACGAGTTTTCTGTTAAGTTTTGTGTTGTGAAGTTTTCAAGTTTTGGGTAAGGATTTGATGGACTATGGAACAAGGAGTGGTAAGAGCCTAAGCTTGTAGATGCCCAAAGCACCCCAAGGTAATATTCAAGTACAACCAAGAGCCTAAGCTCGGGGATGCCCCGGAAGGCATCCCCTCTTTTGTCTTCGTTCATCGGTAACTTTACTTGGAGCTATATTTTTATTCACCACATGATATGTGTTTTTCTTGGACCGTCAATTTATTTTGTTTTGCTTTGCTTGCGTTTGAATAAAATACCAAGATCTGAAATTATTAAATGTTAGAGAGTCTTCACATGGTTGCATAATTATTCAACTACTCATTGATCTTCACTTATATCTTTTAGAGCATGGTGGTAGTTTTATTTTGAAGAAAGAGATGAACTCTCATGCTTCACTTAGATTATTTTGAGAGTCTTAAATATCATGGTAATTTGCTTAAAATCCTAATATGCTAGGTATTCAAGAATAATAAAACTTTCATATAGATTATTGAATACTAAGAGAAGTTTGTTGCTTGATGATTGTTTTGAGATATGGAGGTAATAATATCAAAGTCGTGCTAGTTGAGTAGTTGTGAAATTGAGAAATGCTTGTGTTGAAGTTTGCAAGTCCCGTAGCATGCACATATGGTAAATGTTGTGTAACAAATTTGAAACATGAGGTGTTATTTGATTGTCCTCCTTATGAGTGGCGGTCGGGGACGAGCGATGGTCTTTTCCTACCAATCTATCCCCCTAGGAGCATGCGCGTAGTACCGAGGTTTTTGATGACTTGTAGATTTTTGCAATAAGTATGTGAGTTCTTTATGACTAATGTTGAGTCCATGGATTATACGCACTCTCATCCTTCCATCATTGCTAGCCTCTACGGTACCGTGCATTGCCCTTTCTCACATCGAGAGTTGGTGCAAACTTCGCCGGTGCATCCAAACCCCGTGATATGATACGCTCTTTCACACATAAACCTCCTTATATCTTCCTAAAAACAGCTACCATACCTACCTATTATGGCATTTCCATAGCCATTCCAAGATATATTGCCATGCAACTTTCCATCATTCCGTTCATCATGACACATTCATCATTGTCATATTGCTTAGCATGATCATGACATAGTATTTGTGGCAAAGCCACCATTCATAATTATTCATACATGTCACTCATGCATCATTGCACATCCCAGTACACCGCCGAAGGCATTCATATAGAGTCATATCTTGTCTTAAGTATTGAGTTGTAAATCTTGAGTTGTAAGAAAATAAAAGTGTGATGATTATCATTATTAGAGCATTGTCCCAGTGAGGAAAGGATGATGGAGACTATGATTCCCCCACAAGTCGGGATGAGACTCTGGACGAAAATAAATAAATAAAAGAGGCCAAAGAAGTCCAAATAAAAAAGAAAAGAAAGAAAAGAGGCCATAAAAAAGAGAAAAGTCCCAAATAAAAAATAAAAAAATGAGAGAAAAAGAGAGAAGGGACAATGCTACTATCCTTTTACCACACTTGTGCTTCAAAGTAGCACCATGATCTTCATGATAGAGAGTCTCCTATGTTGTCACTTTCATATACTAGTGGGAATTTTTCATTATAGAACTTGGCTTGTATATTCCAATGATGGGCTTCCTCAAAATGCCCTAGGTCTTCGTGAGCAAGCGAGTTGGATGCACACCCACTAGTTTCCTTTGTTGAGCTTTCATACATTTATAGCTCTAGTGCATCCGTTGCATGGCAATCCCTACTCACTCACATTGATATCTATTGATGGGCATCTCCATAGCCCGTTGATACGCCTAGTTGATGTGATACTATCTTCTCCCTTTTTATCTTCTCCACATAACCCCCCTCATTATCTATTCCACCCATAGTGCTATATCCATGGCTCGCGCTCATGTATTGTGTGAAAGTTTATAGGTTTGAGATTACTAAAGTATGAAACAATTGCTTGGCTTGTCATCGGGGTTGTGCATGATGAGAGCATTCTTGTGTGATGAAAATGAAGCATGACTAAACTATATGATTTTGTAGGGATGAACTTTCTTTGGCCATGTTATTTTGAGAAGACATAATTGCTTAGTTAGTATGCTTGAAGTATTATCATTTTTATGTCAATATGAACTTTTGTCTTGAATCTGATGGATCTGAATATTCATACCACAATTAAAGAAGAATCACATTGAAATTATGCCAAGTAGCACTCCGCATCAAACATTCCGTTTTTATCATTTACCTACTCGAGGACGAGTAGGAATTAAGCTTGGGGATGCTGATACGTCTCCAACGTATCTATAATTTTTGATTGCTCCATGCTATATTATCTACTGTTTTGAATGTTTATGGGCTTTATTATACACTTCTATATCATTTTTGGGACTAACCTATTAACCCAGAGCCCAGTGCCAGTTTCTGTTTTTTACCTGTTTTAGGGTTTCGAACAAAAGGAAAATCAAACGGAGTCCAATTGACCTGAAACTTCACGGAACTCATTTTTGGAAGGAAAGAAGCCCAGAAGACTTGGAGTGCATGTCGGGGGATCTACGAGGAGGTCACGAGGCAGGGGGCGCGCCCTCCACCCTCGTGAGCCCCTCATGGCCCCCCTGACGTACTTCTTCCGCCTATATATCTCCATATACCCTAAAAACATCCGAGAGCACAATAGATCGGGAGTTCCGCCGCCAGAAGCCTCCATAGCCACCAAAAGCCAATCTAGACCCGTTCTGGCACCCTGCCGGAGGGGGAATCCCTCTCCGGTGGCCATCTTCATCATCCCGGTGCTCTCCATGACGAGGATGGAGTAGTTCTCCCTCGGGGCTGAGGGTATGTACCAGTAGCTATGTGTTTGATCTCTCTCTCTCTCTCTCTCGTGTTCTTGAGGTGGCATGATCTTGATGTATCGCGAGCTTTGCTATGATAGTTGGATCTTATGAAGTTTCTCCCCCTCTACTCTCTTGTAATGGATTGAGTTTCCCCTTTGAAGTTATCTCCTCGGATTGAGTCTTTAAAGATTTGAGAACAGTTGATGTATGTCTTGCCGTGCGTATCTGTGGTACAGTGGGATACCACGTGATTCACTTGATGTATGTTTTGGTGATCAACTTGCGGGTTCTGCCCATGAACCTATGCATAGGGGTTGGCACACGTTCTCGTCGTGATTCTCCGGTAGAAACTTTGGGGCACTCTTTGAGGTCTTTTGTGTTGGTTGAATAGATGAATCTAAGATTGTGTGATGCATATCGTATAATCATACCCACGGATACTTGAGGTGACATTGGAGTATCTAGGTGACATTAGGGTTTTGGTTGATTTGTGTCTTAAGGTGTTATTCTAGTACGAACTCTAGGCTTGTTTGTGACAATTATAGGAATAGCCCAACGGATTGATTGGAAAGAATAACTTTGAGGTGGTTTCGTACCCTACCATAATCTCTTCGTTCGTTCTCCGCTATTAGTGACTTTGGAGTGACTCTTTGTTGCATGTTGAGGGATAGTTATGTGATCCAATTATGTTATTATTGTTGAGGGAACTTACACTAGTGAAAGTATGAACCCTAGGCCTTATTTCCATGCATTGCAATACCGTTTACGCTCACTTTTATCATTCGTTACCTTGCTGTTTTTATAATTTCAGATTACAAATACCTTTATCTACCATCCATATTGCACTTGTATCACCATCTCTTCGCCGAACTAGTGCACCTATACAATTTACCATTGTATTGGGTGTGTTGGGGACACAAGAGACTCTTTGTTATTTGGTTGCAGGGTTGCTTGAGAGAGACCTTCTTCATCCTACGCCTCCTACGGATTGATAAACCTTAGGTCATCCACTTGAGGGAAATTTGCTACTGTCCTACAAACCTCTGCACTTGGAAGCCCAATAACATCTACAAGAAGAAGGTTGTGTAGTAGACATCAAACACCACAATGTAATGGTGTGTCTGAACGTCATAACCGTACTTTATTTGATATGGTGCAATCTATGATGTCTCTTACCGAATTACCACTATCGTTTTGGGGTTATGCATTAGAGACA
Source organism: Triticum urartu (assembly GCF_003073215.2). Classification (NCBI taxonomy): domain Eukaryota; kingdom Viridiplantae; phylum Streptophyta; class Magnoliopsida; order Poales; family Poaceae; genus Triticum; species Triticum urartu. Next base: position 475,413,743 of record NC_053027.1, read on the forward strand.
GCTGCATTCACGTTAAATAGGGCAACGCCTAAAAATCCGTTGAGACGACACCGTCTGAACTTTGGTTTAGCAAGAAATCTAAGATGTCGTTTCTTAAAGTTTGGGGTTGTGATGCTTATGTGAAAAAGTTTCAACCTGATAAGCTCAAACCCAAATCGGAGAAGTGCGTCTTCATAGGATACCCAAAAGAAACTGTTGCATACACCTTCTATCATAGATCCGAAGGCAAGATCTTTGTTGCTAAGAGTGGATCCTTTCTAGAGAAGGAGTTTCTCTCGAAAGAAGTGAGTGGGAGGAAAGTAGAACTTGATGAGGTAATTGTACCTGCTCCATTATTGGAAAGTAGTTCATCACAGAAATCAGTTCCAGTGATTCCTACACCAATTAGTGAGGAAGCTAATGATGATGATCATGAAAACTTCTAATCAAGTTACTACCGAACCTCGTAGGTCAACCAGAGTAAGATCCGCACCAGAGTGGTATGGTAATCCTGTTCTGGAGGTCATGTTACTTGACCATGACGAACCTACGAACTATGAGGAAGCGATGATGAGCCCGGATTCCGCAAAATGGCTTGAGGCCATGAAATTTGAGATAGAATCCATGTATGAGAACAAAGTGTGGACTTTTGTGGACTTGCCCATTGATCGGCAAGCCGTTGAGAATTAATGGATCTTCAAGAGGAAGACGGACGCTGATAGTAGTGTTACTATCTACGAAGCTCGAATTGTCGCAAAATGTTTTCGACAAGTTCAAGGTGTTGACTACGATGAGATTTTCTCACTCGTAGCGATGCTTAAGTCTGTCTGAATCATGTTAGCAATTGCCACATTTTATGAAATCTGGCAAATGGATGTAAAAACTGCATTCCTTAATGGATTTCTTAAAAAAGAGTTGTATATGATACAACAAGAAAGTTTTGTCAATCCTAAAGGTGCTAACAAAGTGTGCAAGCTCCAGCAATCCATCTATGGACTGGTGCAAATATCTCGGAGTTGGGATATACACTTTGATGAGTTGATCAAAGCATATAGTTTTATACAGACTTGCGGTGAAGCCTGTATTTACAAGAAAGTGAGTGGGAGCACTACAACATTTCTGATAAGTATATGTGAATGACATATTGTTGATCAGAAATAATGTAGAATTTTTTGGAAAGCATAAAGGAGTGTTTGGAAGGAGTTTTTGAAAGAAAGACTTTGGTGAAGCTGCTTACATATTGATCATCAAGATCTATAGAGATAGATCAAGACGCTTGATAAATTTTTTCAATGAGTACATACCTTGACAAAGTTTTTGAAGTAGTTCAAAATGGAATAGTCAAAGAAGGAGTTCTTGCCTATGTTGCAAGGTGTGAAGTTGAGTAAAGACTCAAAACCCGACCACGGCAGAAAATAGAAAGAGAATGAAAAGTCATTCTCTATGCCTCAGTCATAGGTTCTATAAAGTATGCTATGTTGTGTACCAGACCTATTGTGTACCTCACCATGAGTTTGGCAAGAGGGTACAATAGTGATCTAGGAGTGGATCACTGAATAGCGGTCAAAATTATCCTTAGTGGAATAAGGAAATGTTTCTCGGTTATGGAGGTGACAAAGAGTTCGTCGTAATGAGTTACGTCGATGCAAGCTCTGACACCGATCTGGATGACTCTAAGTCTCGATCTAGATACATATTGAAAGTGGGAGCGATTAGCTAGAGTAGCTCCGTGCAGAGCATTGTAGACATAATTTTTTTGCAAAAATACATACGGCTCTGAATGTGGCAGACCCGTTGACTAAACTTCTCTCACAAGCAAAACATGATCACTCTTTGGGTGTTAATCACATAGCGATGTGAACTAGATTATTGACTCTAGTAAACCCTTTGGGTATTAGTCACATGGAGATGTGAACTAATCACATAAGGATGTGAACTATTGGTGTTAAATCGCATGGCGATGTGAACTAGATTATTGACTCTAGTGCAAGTGGGAGACTGAAGGAAATATGCCCTAAGGCAATAATAAAGTTGTTATTTATATTTCCTTATATCATGATAAATGTTTATTATTCATGCTAGAATTGTATTAATCGGAAACTTAGTACATGTGTGAATACATAGACAAAACAGAGTGTCCCTAGTATGCCTCTACTTGACTAGCTCTCTAATCAAAGATGGTTAAGTTTCCTGACCATAGACATGTGTTGTCATTTGATGAACGGGATCACGTCATTAGAGAATGATGTGATGGACAAGACCCACCCGTTCGCTTAGCATAAATGATCGTTTAGTTTTATTGCTATTGCTTTCATCATGACTTATGCATGTTCCTCTGACTGAGATTATGCAACTCCCAAATACCGGAGGAACACCTTGTGTGCTATCAAACGTCACAACGTAACTGGGTGATTATAAAGATGCTCTACAGGTGTCTCCGATGGTGTTTGTTGAGTTGTCATAGATCGAGATTAGGATTTGTCACTCCGATTATCAGAGAGGCATCTCCGGGCCCTCTTGGTAATGCACATCACTATAAGCCTTGCAAGCAATGTGACTAATGAGTTAGTTGCGGGATGTTGCATTACGGAGCGAGTAAGGAGACATGCCGGTAATGAGATTGAACTAGGTATGATGATACCGACGGTCGAATCTCGGGCAAGTAACATACCGATGACAAAGGGAACAACGTATGTTGTTATGCGGTTTGACCGATAAAGATCTTCGTAGAATATGTAGGAGACAATATGAGCATCCAGGTTCCGCTATTGGTTATTGACCGGAGATGTGTCTCGGTCATCTACATAGTTCTCGAACCCGTAGGGTCCGCACGCTTAACGTTCGATGATGATTTGTCTTATGAGTTATGTGATTTGATGTACCGAAGGTTGTTCGGAGTCCCGGATGAGATCACGGACATGACGAGGAGTCTCAAAATGTTCTAGACGTAAAGATCAATATATTGGAAGGCTATATTCGGACATCGGAAAGGTTCCGAGTGATTCGGGTATTTTTTGGAGTACCGGAGAGTTACGGGAATTCGCCGGGGGAAGTAGTGGGCCTTAATGGGCCATACGGGAAAGGAGAGAAGGGCCTCAAGGGTTGGCCACCCCCCCAATGGCAAGTCTGAATTGGACAAGGGAGGGGGCGGCGCCCCCCCCTCTCTTTCCTTCTCCCTCTCCTAGTCCTTCCCTCTCTCCCCTCTTGGAAAAGGAAGGGGACTCCAACTAGGATTGGGAATCCTAGTTGGACTCCCCCTATAGGCACGCCCCTCCTAGGCCGGCCTCCTCCTCCTCCCTCCTTTATATACGTGGCAGGGGGCACCCCAAAGACACCCCAAGATTTGTCTTAGCCGTGTGCGGTGCACCTGTCGGTGTCAAAACCGGTGGATCTTGGGTAGGGGGTCCCGAACTGTGCGTCTAGGCCGGATGCTAACAGGAGGCAGGGGACACGATGTTTTACCCAGGTTCGGGCCCTCTTGATGGAGGTAAAACCCTACGTCCTGCTTGATTGATATTGATGATATGGGTAGTACAAGAGTAGATCTACCACGAGATCAGAGAGGCTAAACCCTAGAGGCTAGCCTATGGTATGATTGTATGTTCTGGTTGTTGTCCTACGGACTAAAACCCTTCGGTTTATATAGACACCGGAGAGGGTTAGGGTTACACAAGGTCGGTTACAAAGGAGGAGATATCCATATCGTATTGCCTAGCTTGCCTTCCACGCCAAGTAGAGTCCCATACGGACACGAGACGAAGTCTTCAATCTTGTATCTTCATAGTCCAACAGTCCGGCCAAAGGATATAGTCCGGCTGTCCGGAGACCCCCTAATCCAGGACTCCCTCAGTAGCCCCTGAACCAGGCTTCAATGACGATGAGTCCGGCGCGCAGTATTGTCTTCGGCATTGCAAGGCGGGTTCCTTCTCCGAATACATCATAGAAGAATTTGAATACGAGGATAGTGTCCGACCCTAAAAAATAAGTTCCACATTCCACCGTAGAGAGAATAATATTTTTCGCAGATCTAATTTGCTGGCTTGTTTTGGCAGCATGATGTTATGTCATGGCCCGGTGATTATTCGAACCGTTTCCTTTAACCAGCCCCGCACATAAGGCGAGGCAGTTTTTCGACACGTCTTGTCAAAGCAGAGATCGTGTCCCCCTATTACGGGATTCTCATCAATACGGGCGTGGGTAACCCAACCACGCCATCAATTACGGCGCTTGGGGGATAAGCGAGTTTTACCAGGCAAGTGGGAACGCATAGTTTTGTCCGCCCATATAAAGGGATAAGGATTCACCTTCCTATCCACACCTTCTTCCTCCTTTGCTCATCTGTTTTCGCACACTTGAACTCTAGCGCCCAAGCCCGCTCTTCCCACCTCAACCTTCTCCAACCATGTCCGGAGCGGGAGGCAGGTGGATGGTCTCCTCCGTCACGGAGGGAGACATCAAGAAGCTGCGCGGAGCCGGATACTTAGCCGTGAACATCGCGCATCGGCTGCCCGCTGCGGGGCAGATCGTCCCTACCCCGGAACCTCACGAGAGGGTAGTTTTCCTTCACCACTTCCTCCGCGGACTAGGGTTTCCCCTCCATCCATTCGTCCGTGGTCTCATGTTCTACTACGGGCTGGACTTTCATGATCTGGCCCCGAACTTCATCCTCAACATTTCGGCGTTCATCATCGTGTGTGAGGCTTTCCTCCGCATCCGGCCCCACTTCGGCCTGTGGTTAAAGACCTTCAATATCAAGCCAAAGGTAGTACGAGGCCAACAAGCAGAATGCGGCGGAGCCATGGTGGGCAAGATGCCCAACGTCATATGGCTCGAAGGCTCCTTCGTGGAGACAATAAAGGGATGGCAATCGGCGTGGTTCTACATCACCGAGCCGCGCGACGCCAAATGGGCGGCAGCCCCTGAGTTTCGATCCGGATTCCCAACACGGCTCACTTCCTGGAAAGAGAAGGGCTTGTCGTGGGGTTCATCGGTGGAGCTGGATGGACTCCAGAAATGTATCCGGAGCATGGCGAGCAAGAAGCTCAAGCTTGTCAACATAGTCCAAGTTATGCTCATCCGCCGGATCCTCCTGTGTCAACAACGGGATTTTACCTTGTGGGAGTTCAACCCGGCCCAGCACCAGACTCTGAGCGAGCTCTTCGATACGACGCACAAGGACGTCTGGAAGGTGCTGTTCAAGGGCGCCGAGGTCCCCCCTTCTCTCGCCGAGGATCGCGGACTGAGCGCAAAGCGCCTAGCGCGTTCGATGAGTTCAATACGTCCCGTAGGACATTTATTTTCCCTAGCTTAATTATGCGCGGGGTCTAATCTCCATGCCTTTGATAGGACTGGGTGGAGATGTCGGGGCAGATTAACTGCCCGGCCCCTTTGCCCGAAGACACTGCGGGCGCTCTCCTGATGGAGATGCTGGCTCCGGCTCCTTACAAGGTGCCAGAGAAGACCAAGAAGGCCAAGGGAACCCGAAAGAGTTCCCGACGCCAGGTGTTATCGGACTCATCGTCTGATAACTCTGCGGCACACTCTTCCCCTGAAGACGACGAGGAAGAAGAAGATGCTCCCCCTCCAGGCGGGGGAGACAAGAAAAGGAAGGCCGCCCCAACCGGGGAGGCCGAAGGGTCCAAGAAGGGAAGGACTCTCCTTCCGGACAGTTCCACCGCCGCCGACGAAGGCGAAGACGAGTGGCAGCCCAGGGCCAAGCCCCCGGGGAGATTTGTAAGTGTTCGGATACTAGAGTAACTCATAGAATTCCTTTGTCGCACTGTTTTCCCTAACGCCGAACATAATTATGCAGGCCGCCACGAGCCAATATCGAGGTATCATCGGACGGCTCCCTGGGCTCGTCGGACATGGACAGCGATCCAGTCCCGACCGCCACCTCCCCTCATCCTGCCGACGACGCCGAGGTGCTGTCTCAGGAGGCACCGGACCGAGGGGAGACAGTCTCGGAGGCGCCTCAAGGTGACCTTCCGGAGTCTGGGAGCCGAGGGGACGGGGCCCCTGAGAGCTCCGAGTTGGGCCCTCAGTCGGACCCTCCAACGGTTCCGGGCTTGGGCAGGTGGCCTCCTTCTAAGAGGGGCAAGACGCCTATGCTGGTGACCTCTGTCCATCCAGAGGCGCCGGACAATCTGCTGGAAGCGCTTCGCAATGCTTCCATCGACGAGGAGCACCGCACTATCATGAGTGCGGTGATCCAGAAGGTTCAGTCCGCCAAGAGCGGATTGACTGAAGCCTGTGCCAGCCTTCTAACAGGCTTTGAGGTAAGTGTTTTAAAATGTAGTAGAATTATTACCGCATAGACAGTAGCCCCTGATGCTTTGTTCGGTGTCCACAAAGAAAAGCCGAACAGAGGATCAAATAATATCGCAGGAGTCTAATATAAGTATGTCAATATGCATATGCAGGCTTCGCTGTTGGCGTCCGCCACACTAACTGCGGAGGTCGCCGTACTGAAGCAGGACCTCGAGGGGTCCAAGAAAGAGCTCGGCCTTGCCAAGAGGCAGCTCGAGGAGAACAAGGGTAAGTAATACCATGTCTATAGATATGTATATATAAAAGAAGACGCAATTGCAAAATGACAGGATCAACGTATATTTGCCGGGGGCCACGATCGAGGTGGCGACCCTGAAGCAAGTGCTAACCAAGGCCGAGGATATAGCGGCCAAGGAGCGCACCGAGCGAGAGAAGCACGAGGCTCGGGTGGGCGAGGTGCAGGAAGAGCTCCAGGCTCTCATGGCGAAGCACGATGCGTTGGAGGTTGACTCAAAGACGCGGGAGTCTGAGCTTGCCACGGCCCTCGAGAGCGCAAGAAGTGCCAAGGCCGAAGCCCAAAAGGCCCTCCAGGAGATCCACGCAATGAAGAAGATAGCGGCGGGTAAGGCTTTCTATATGCAAAGCAAGCATGTAAAAGTAAATTACCGATTACTTACCCGAATCCGGAGCTCTCCAGGAGCATTCGCAGATTTGCCCCGCAGCGTGTCCGATGCCGCAAAATTTTACCAGGCCGTGGATGGAAGCTCAACGGAGAAGCTGTTCTGGTCTCAGTATGCTGAGGCCGAACACCCGGTGCCAATGAGCGACCAGCTGAAGCAGATGGTCGAGCTACATAAGGCGGCCGATCGGGCCATGAAGAGCTTTATAGTTCGGCTGTGGCCTGGCGACGCCCTTCCGAACAGCTTCTTCGGCCTGGTGAGGCGGCTTGTGGATGCCTTCCCGCGGCTGGAGGTCGTCAAGCGATATGTCTGCATTGAAGGTGCACGCCGGGCTTTCGCCCGTGTGAAATTGCAGTGGGTCAAGCTAGACGCCGTGAAGCAGATCAAGGAGGGGTCGCTGGAGGGCAAGGAGCACCGCCACCCCGAGATGTACTATGAGGGTGTTCTGCCGGGTGCCCGTCTTATCGCGGACGAGTGTTCAAAAGATGTAATATTTGAATGATACTTGCTCGTTTTATCCTGTATTTATGAAAACTTGTTTCATATGCGCTTTGCAACGCTTGTTTGAATTTAAAATATTACCTTCTGTTTGGCTATTTATCCAATCTGAGAGATGGCTAGTCCTCGGCTTCTGCCCCCATGCCACGAGTGCTGGGGTGTTCAGGATAAACCTGAGCACTATTGTTCCCATGTTTGGGTCCTTCGAGGGAGGTGCTCAGCACAGCGAACAAGGCAACCAGACTAATAATGCTTTATCACTCTCACTTAGCCATAGAATTCTATAATTTTAAATTTCGGCGAAGCCCCTGGTATTTGGAAGGCCGAATTTGGGGCGCGATACACGCCTTTAAGCCGGACAGGGCCGGCCCCTCGCTCTAAGCGGCATAAGTCTTTAGGGACTCGAAAACCTCGCCGAACAACGACTAGTCTCTCGCCTTATCATGACAATCAGTTTTAGGTTTCTCTACTGAGGTGCTGAACCCAGCAGAACTGGGGCACAATCGCAGTAGTTCTCCTAGCGCTACCTTAGCCGACAGAGCGGAACGTAAGGTACCAAAACATAGGAGCCGGGCAAACCCAACATTTGACCAAAGACATGATTCGGAGCTGATGCATATAATGCTATAAGTTCGGGGTGCCGCACTTGTGAAAGTGTTCATACTTTTCACATTGTATTGTGAGGTACGTAAGCCCCTGGTGTATTAGCCGTACCAGGGTGTACGGTTGCAAGGCGTCATTAATGAACACATAGATATATATATATATATAACAAGAATGTAATAATAGTCGTAATGTCATGCATTGTTTATTAAAAAATTGCGTTAAAGCAGAGTGATACAGATAGTGCGATAAGCAAAGAGTAGGACTATGTCCCTTCCAAGGGCAAGCTGAGGAATGATATTAAATCAAATATTTCGCTCGTTACTGTAATCGACCTGGGAATTCCGTGGTATGACGTAGTTGTCTGCCTCCTTGGTTGTTGCATCATGTGTTCGGCAATAGTGCTGTCGGACAGTGTTTCCAGAGATTAAGGTCCTGAAAAAAATTAACAAAACGGGAAGCCCCTAGTGCGGTTTAAGCCGCGTCTTGGGGCGTGCCGCAGTTGTGCCCCCCTCCCCACCTGTGCCCATGGTATTTTTAATGCGTAATTATGTACGCACGGCACGAGTTTCGCCGTTGGGCTGGGATTGGGGTGGCCGCCGTATTGCTACGCGAGCTCAGATCGCGCCAGGCGGTCTATTTGCCGATTGCCCCGAGCGCACTTGAAGGTGTCCGGGCTTTGAAGCGCCGAACTGGTTGATTGCCTTGAGAGGCTGCTTTGCGCTTCTGCTGCGAGGGCCACGGTGTGCTTCTCTGTTCGGAGAGAGCGCTCTGTGTTTCCATTGACTGCAATAACTCCGCGAGGTCCTGGCATCTTGAGCTTTAGGTATGCATAATGCTGTACCGCATTGAATCTAGCAAATGCGGTTCACCCGAGCAGCGCGTGATAACCACTGCAGAACGGGACTATATCGAAGATTAACTCTTCGCTTCAGAAATTATCCGGGGATCCGAAGACCACTTCCAGTGTAATTGAGCCTGTGCAATGGGCCTCCACACCTGGAATGATGCCTTTAAAGGTCGTTTTTGTGGGTTTGATCCTTGAGGGGTCTATACCCATTTTGCGCACTGTGTCCTGATAAAGCAGGTTCAGGCTGCTGCCGCCATCCATAAGGACTCGAGTGATGTGGAATCCATCAATGATTGGGTCTAGGACCAGTGCGGCAAATCTGCCATGACGGATACTAGTGGGGTGGTCCCTGCGATCGAAGGTGATCGGACAGGAGGACCAAGGGTTGAACTTTGGGGCGACTGGCTCCAACGCTTATACGTCCCTAAGCGCATGCTTCTGCTCCCTCTTGGGGATGTGGGTCGCATATATCATGTTCACCGTCCGCACTTGCGAGGGAAACCTCTTCTGCCCTCCGGTGTGCGGCTGCCGGGGTTCCTCCTCGTCATTGCTATGCGGCCCCTTGTCCTTGTTTTCGGCAATTAAGTTGCCGGCCTGCTTGAACACCCAACAATCCCTGTTGGTGTGATTGGCTGGTTTGTCTGGGGTTCCATGTATTTGACACGAGAGATCGAGTATACGGTCCAAGCTGGACGGACCCGGCGTACTTTGTTTGAATGGCTTTTTCCGCTGACCGGGTTTAGAGCCTTTGAATCCGGCATTGACTTCCGTATCCTCGGTATTTTCGCTGTTAATGTGGCGCTTATGTTTGTTGCGACGCGACCTGCTATTGCCGTCTTTGGTATCCGGGGTACCATGGTTCTTTGATATGTTATTACTGTGAGCCAGCCAGCTGTCTTCTCCCGCACAAAAGCGGGTCATGAGCATCGTGAGAGCTGCCATAGATTTCAGTTTTTCCTGACCAAGGTGCCGGGCTAGCCACTCGTCTCGGATGTTGTGTTTGAAAGCCGCTAAGGCCTCTGCATCCGGACAATCGACGATCTGATTTTTCTTTGTAAGGAACCAAGTCTAGAATTGCCTGGCCGACTCTTCTGGTTGCTGAATTATGTGGCTCAAGTCATCGGCGTCTGGTGGTCGCACATAAGTGCCCTAAAAGTTGTCGAGGAATGCGGCTTCCAGATCTTCCCAACAGCTAATGGAGTCCGCTGGCAAGCTGTTAAGCCAATGCCGCGCTTGTCCTTTGAGCTTTAGTGGGAGGTATTTGATGGCGTGTAAGTCATCACCGTGGGCCATGTGGATGTGGAGGAGGAAATCCTCGATCCATACTGCGGGATCTGTTGTGCCGTCGTATGATTCAATATTTACAGGTTTGAAACCTTCTGGGAATTGATGTTCCATTACTTCGTCTGTGAAGCATAAGGGGTGTGCGGCGCCTCTGTATTGGGCTATATCGCGACGCAGCTCGAAAGGGTCTTGCCCGCTGTGTTCGGCCCGGCCGGATTTGCTTTTACTGTATCCGGCGTGACGTTTATTGTCTCGCAGAGTGGTGCACCCTCGTGATCCGTAGATCGATCTTGCATGCTTTGCTTTGTCCTCCAATATGTCTCGTAGGTCTGGCATATCTCCCCATGCCTTTTTATTGAAATGGCGCCGGGGTGGGGGCTGAGCTTTTGGCTGGGATACCTCTCTATCGCGGCCACGAGGTGGCCGATCATCCATATCATACGCTTCTTCCTCCAGTCGGGGTAGTAACCTGCACTTTGGGTAATTCTTGGAGGGGCGCTCGAGTTTATATTCCTCGGCCGCGAGGACTTCAGTCCATCTGTCAGCTAGCAGATCTTGATCAGCTTGAAGCTGTTGCTGCTTTTTCTTCAGGCTATTTGCCGTGGCCATAAGCCGGCGCTTGAAGCGCTCTTGTTCGACGGGATCCTCTGGTATGGCGAATTCATCATCGCTGAGGCTTGCCTCGTCTTCGGAGGGGGGCATGTAATTGTCATCCTCCTCCTCTCTGTTTGCCGCTCTCTCAGGAGAGCTGGCTCCTTCATCCTCCTGCTCTAAATCTTGCTGGAGGGGATTGTTGTTGTCTTCGGCACTATCCGGAGTGTTATTATCTCCTGTGCCGTATCACCACTTTTGCTTTGGCGGGACTTAGAGCGGCGCCGCTGACGTCGGCGCTTGGGTTGCTTCTTGGAGGGGTCATCCTCCGCTATCTCGTCGCCATTGCCTTCGTTGGGTGTATCCACCATGTATATGTCATATGACAAGGTGGCTTTCTAGTGCCCTATAGGCGCTGGTTCATGTTCGTCTCCTACATCGTCGTCCATACCGTCGATGTCTTCGGAGTCGAAGTCGAGCATGTCGGTTAAATCATCGACAGTGGCTACGAAGTGGGTGGTGGGTGGGCGTCGAATTTCTTCGTCGTCCGCATCCCAATCCTGTTGGCCATAGTCCGGCCAGGGCTCTCCTGACAAAGAGAGAGACCTTAGTGGATTCAGAATGTCGCCGAAGGGCGAGTGCTGAAAGATATCCACGGCGGTGAATTCCATGATCCGCGCCCAATCGGATTCGATTGGCGGGGGCGCGGGTGGTTCGGAGTCCGAAAAAGAGTCCGGCACCTTGGAGTCACGGGCTGCGCAGAGGGTTAGGCTGGTGTTCAGCTCGATCGCCGTTGAGGCTGCAGCCCCTGAGGCGGTGTCTAACCACCCGTCCTCGATTGGCGCAGTTGGCTCCGAGCTAAGGGTCGGAGCTTATGCGGGCGCGGCCTCTGGGGTACTGTTCGGCGGCAGAGCTAGGTCATACCCATCGTGACAGTGCGGCGCGCCCGGCTGTGGCTCGAATCCGTCGAAGATCAAGTCTCCGCGGATGTCGGCCATGTAGTTCAAACTTCCAAATCTGACCTGATGGCCAGGGGCGTAGCTTTCAATCTGCTCCAGATGGCCAAGCGAATTAGCCCGCAGTGCAAAGCCGCCGAATACGAAGATCTGTCTGGGGAGAAAAGTCTCACCCTGGACCGCATCGCTATCGATGATAGTAGGAGCCATCAAGCCTAACGGCGACGACACAGAGGAACTCTCAATGAAAGCACCAATGTCGGTGTCAAAACCGGCGGATCTCGGGTAGAGGGTCCCGAACTGTGCGTCTAGGCCGGATGGTAATAGGAGGCAGGGGACACGATGTTTTACCCAGGTTCGGGCCCTCTTGATGGAGGTAAAACCCTACGTCCTACTTGATTGATATTGATGATATGGGTAGTACAAGAGTAGATCTACCACGGGATCAGAGAGGCTAAACCCTAGAAGCTAGCCTATGGTATGATTGTATGTTCTGGTTGTTGTCCTACGGACTAAAACCCTTCGGTTTATATAGACACCGGAGAGGGTTAGGGTTACACAAGGTCGGTTACAAAGGAGGAGATATCCATATCCATATTGCCTAGCTTGTCTTCCACGCCAAGTAGAGTCCCATACGGACACGAGACGAAGTCTTCAATCTTGTATCTTCATAGTCCAACAGTCCGGCCAAAGGATATAGTCCGGCTGTCCGGAGACCCCCTAATCCAGGACTCCCTCAACTCATTGATATCATGACTTAGGTGGAATAGATCTAAGTTTCAAAGAATCAACATCAAGAGAATTCTATCAACGTTCCTAGCCAACTCATCTTAAGCAATTTTTCTTCAATCAAAGCATTGAAATTTTTTGCGAAGTAATAAATTCTTTAATATTAGATTCAAAATCAGAGGGCATCTTATTATAATTTCCATCAGAATTGTTGTAGGAATTACCATAATTATTAGAGGAATTACTAGGATAGGCCTAGGATTAAAGTTTCCTCTATACGCGTTGTACCAAAATTGTTCCTACCAACAAAATTCACATCCATAGATTCATTATTATTCTCAATCAAAGTAGACAAGGCATATCATTAGGATCAGAAGAAACACTTTTTAGCAAATAATTTCATAAGTTCATCCATCTTTCCACTCAAAACATTAATTTCTTCTATCGCATGCACTTTTTTAGTAGATCTTTCAGTGTGCCATTGAGAATAATTAACCATAATATTATCTAGGAGTTTAGTAGCTTCTCCTAAAGTGATTTCCATAAAAGTGCCTCCCGCGGCCGAATCTAAAAGATTTCTAGAAGCAAAATTCAATCCGGCATAAAATTTTGTATAATCATCCACAAATTTAAACCATGTGTAGGGCAATTACGTATCATTAATTTCATTCTCTCCCAAGCTTGTGCAACATGTTCATGATCAAGTTGCTTAAAATTCATAATATCGTTTCTAAGAGAGATGATCTTAGCGGGAGGAAAATACTTAGAGATAAAAGCATCTTTGCACTTGTTCCATGAATCAATACTATTTTTAGGCAAAGACGAAAACCAAGCTTTAGCACGATATGCGAAAAAGTAGACTTCCTGCAGACTCGATGTAGCACGCAAGGTCACTGACGCACTGTGCGGGCCTCCACCTCCGCCTCCCTCCTCGGCGGCGGTGGCGGAGCGGGTGATGATCCCGCGGTCGACGGTGGGCTGGCGGCCACGGCAGGCGATGGGGGGTCGGCCACGACCACCACCTCCCGCCTTCGGGCCGCGGTGGTAGAGAGGGTGATGGCCACGGTGGCCGGCAGTGGGGTGGCGGCCATGACGGCCATCTCCCGCCTTCGGGCCGCGGTGGCGGAGCGGGAGGCTGGCAGCAGCTGCCAACGGGCAGCAGCGGCGGAGCGTGTGGTGGTGTGGCGGCAACGGAGGCCGGCAGCAGCTGCCGACGGGCAGCGCGGCGGAGCGTGTGGTGGGTGTTCCGCGCACACCCAACAGGGACGCCACGCGCACTACACTACGCCGGGGACTGCGCCGCCGCTGTAGCCTCCCAGCTGGAGCTGTCCTCTGATGAGCGGAGTGGTGAGGCAGCGACGACCGGTGCCATTGGCGATTGTGGAAGAAGCAGACGAGATAAGATACAAGGAGGGAGGGGAAAATGCAACGAGGGCTCGCCGGCGTGAGGGTTTTTATAGCAGGCTAGTAAGCATTGGGATTTTGGGGGATTTCACCGAGTCATGTGGGAAGCTTGCGCGGGAACCTGCGAGGTTGCGTGGGAACGGGCTCATCGACGATTCATTGGCGCCACCGTTTGGCCAAAAGAACGCCCCCGCGTGCTGCGCAAGCTTGCGCTGTAAGCCAACTGCGGCAGCGGGGTGACAAGACGTGCGTGAGGAGGACGAGAGGACACGTACACATATAGTTAATAAAAAAACTTTTGCGATTTAATTACCTACTATACCCCTGTCCTGGTTTATAAGTAGGATTTATTAACTAATAAAATACAAATGCATGTCGCCATAGATTATATCGTTGGAGCCGTATTTGAACATAGTTTCCTGCTATACAATTTTTGTAACATGCATTAACACTTTTTTGGTTAAATTTAAGGTTATACACCAGCAAGCGTTTGCCCGCAACACACGCAGCTTATTCCATCACAAACAGCTCTGATGGATCAACTGTCTACCACGTATCGGACACGCCACTCTAATATGATTTGTGCTTGATGTCTCTGACATCGCTCGCACAGTTCGTCTTATTTGCCACGTATCACTGTGTCGTCCTCTGCTCGCGTCCCTCGGCAAGCTCTGCTCACCGTTAGGCGCCGCAGCGTGCTGTGCTCGCCATTAGGCGTCGCGGCGTGCTCTGCTTGCTGTTAGGCGCCGCGGCGTGCTCTGCTCGCGTCTGTCGGCACGCTTGGCTTGTGGATAGCTTTTCTTTGAGGCGACCGCGGAGCGCTCTGCTCGCGTCCCTCTGCGCGCGCTTTGCCAGTGGTTGGGCGTGTGCACGATCACGTCGGGGGCCCCATATGCATGCGGTTGCGCCACGCGCATTGCCATGCGATGCAGTTACGTGCAGCACGATGGAGTTACGTGTTGCAAAATAGAACTGCCATCAGGGCCTGCCGATATTCCTGGTCGTCCGGCTTCCCCTTTAATTCCCGTGGCCATTATAACCTTAGTCTCTTCAACCTTTCGATCACGCCCCACAACACAACAAGCACACCCATGATGACACATAGAGAGGGGATGTCCGGCGGCGCTCCAATGGAGTTCGGTGAGCATAGAGTGGAGACCCACATGAGGGAGACGGATCTCTCGGTAGTGTACACCATCGACCCGGCCGTGGTGGACGACTACATCAACAGCGTTGAGCAGTTGCTTGCTGGAGACAAGTACAAGGTGGTCGGCATCGACCTCCAGTACATCATCGGTCATCCCGGCATAGATCAGAAGGTTGTCATCGCCCAGTTATGCGTGCACCATCATGTCCTCATCTACCACTACTGCATGGCCACAGAGCCTTGCGACCGTTTCAACAGGTTTGTCAACAGCACCGACTACAAGTTCGCCATGGTGAATACCAAAGACGATGTAAAAGCGCTCAGTGTTACGAGCTTGGCCTGTAAGAACCTTGTCAAAATCCGTGACCACTACAGGGTCTGGGGCAGCACGAAGCAGGACTCCCTGGTCGAACTCGCCTCGGCCATCATCGACCCCTACTACGAAAAGATGAAGCAGGATGCCCAGAGAACAAGTCCCGTATCCTGGCACAAGGCCTGGATGCGGCAACTGGATGAACCGCACCTCAGGTTCATGGCCAAGAGCATGTACACATGCTACTAGATGCACAGGCAGATCGTTGACATGAGAAAGTGCCTCGTTACCCAAATCGATGAGCCCGGATCGAGCCATAAGAAGAGCAAGCGTCACAAGAAGTAGATGATGATCAAATGATCGTTTATGATAGTTAATCATGCATGTAATATATAGTTTACTTTATTGGTGTGTGTGGAAATGTCATGTGTGTAGTAGCCACCTATGTAATTATGCATGTAATAGTTTACTTTGGTGTGTGCAGATGCCATGGTTGTAGTAGCCACCTATGTAAGTGGATGTTTAATTTGGTTATGCAAGCATGTCCTTATAAGTGTGTGTGTGTGTATATATGTGAAGGAAATATGTCCTAGAGGCAATAATAAGGTTATTATTTATTTCCTTATATCATGATAAATGTTTATTATTCATGCTAGAATTGTATTAACCGGAAACATAATACATGTGTGAATACATAGACAAACAGAGTGTCACTAGTATGCCTCTACTTGACTAGCTCCTTGATCAAGATGGTTATGTTTCCTAGCCATAGACATGAGTTGTCATTTGATTAACGGGATCACATCATTAGGAGAATGATCTAATTGACTTGACCCATTCCATTAGCTTAGCACTTGATCGTTTAGTTGGTTGCTATTGCTTTCTTCATAACTTATACATGTTCCTATGACTATGAGATTATGCAACTCCCATTTACCGGAGGAACACTTTGTGTCCTACCAAACGTCACAACGTAACTGGGTGATTATAAAGGTGCTCTACAGGTGTCTCCGAAGGTACTTGTTGGGTTGGCGTATTTCAAGATTAGGATTTGTCACTCCGATTGTCGGAGAGGTATCTCTAGGCCCTCTCGGTAATGCACATCACTTAAGCCTTGCAAGCATTGCAACTAATAAGTTAGTTGCGGGATGATGTATTACGGAACGAGTAAAGAGACTTGCCGGTAACGAGATTGAACTACGTATTGAGATACCGACGATCGAATCTCGGGCAAGTAACATACCGATGACAAAGGGAACAACGTATGTTGTTATGCGGTCTGACCGATAAAGATCTTCGTAGAATATGTGGGAGCCAATATGAACATCCAGGTTCCGCTATTGGTTATTGACCGGAGACATGTCTTGGTCATGTCTACATAGTTCTCGAACCCGTAGGGTCCGCACGCTTAAATTTTCGGTGACGATTGTATTATGAGTTTATGTGATTTGATGTACCAAAGGTAGTTCGGAGTCCCAGATGAGATCGAGGACATGATGAGGAGTCTCAAAATGGTCGAGACGTAAAGATCGATATATTGGACGACTATATTCGGACATCAGAAAGGTTCCAAGTGATTCGGGTATTTTCGGGGGTACCGGGGAGTTACGGGAATACAAGGAAGAAGTAATGGGCCTCATGGGCCAAGTGGTGGAAGAGAGGAGGCAGGGCGCGTGGCCCCCTAGCCCAAACCGAATTGGACTAGGGGGCCGTCCCCCCTTTCCTTCTTTTCTCCTTCTCCTTCCTTCTCCTTCTCCTCCTTCCTTTCCTCCTCCTAGTAGAAGTAGGAAAGGGGAGTCCTACTCCTACAAGGAGGAGGACTCCTCCTCCTGGCGCGCTCATAGAGGGCCGGCCGGCCTCCCCCCTTGCTCCTTCATATACAGGGGCAGGGGGCACCTCTAGACACACAAGTTGATCAGTTGATCTTTTAGCCGTGTGTGGTGCCCCCCTCCACCATCTTCCACCTCGGTCATATCGTAGCGGTGCTTAGGCGAAGCCCTGCGTCGGTAGCAACATCATCACCGTCATCACGCCGTCGTGCTGACGGTACTCTCCCGTGAAGCTCTGCTGGATCGGAATTCACGGGACGTCATCGAGCTGAACGTGTGCTGAACTCGGAGGTGCCCTGGCGTTCGGTACTTGGATCGGTCGGATCGTGAAGACGTACGACTACATCAACTGCGTTGTGCTAACGCTTCCGCTTTCGGTCTACGAGGGTATGTGGACAACACTCTCCCTCTCGTTGCTATGCATCACCATGATCTTGCGTGTGCGTAGGAATTTTTTTGAAATTACTACGTTCCCCAATAGTGGTATCCGAGCCTGGTTTTATGTGTTGATGTTGTGCATGAGTAGAACACAAGTGAGTTGTGGGCGATATAAGTCATACTGCTTACCAGCATGTCATACTTTGGCTCGGCAGTATTGTTGGATGAAGCGGCCCGGACCGACATTACGCGTACGCTTATGCAAGACTGGTTCTACCAACGTGCTTTGCACACAGGTGGCTGGCGGGTGTCAGTTTCTCCAACTTTAGTTGAACCGAGTGTGGCTACGCCCGGTCCTTGCGAAGGTTAAAACAGCACCAACTTGGCAAACTATCATTGTGTTTTTGATGCGTAGGTAAGAACGGTTCTTGCTAAGCCCGTAGCAGCCACGTAAAACTTGCAACAACAAAGTGGAGGACGTCTAACTTGTTTTTGCAGGGCATGTTGTGATGTGATATGGTCAAGACATGATGCTAAATTTTATTGTATGAGATGATTATGTTTTGTAACCGAGTTATCGGCAACTGGCAGGAGCCATATGGTTGTCGCTTTATTGTATGCAATTCAATTGCGCTGTAATGCTTTACTTTATCACTAAGCGGTAGCGATAGTCGTGGAAGCATAAGATTGGCGAGACGGCAACGATGCTACGATGGTGATCGAGGTGTCGCATCGGTGACGATGGTGATCATGATGGTGCTTCAGAGATGGAGATCACAAGCACAAGATGATGATGGCCATATCATATCACTTATATTGATTGCATGTGATGTTTATGTTTTATGCATCTTATCTTGCTTTGATTGACGGTAGCATTATAAGATGATTCTCACTAAATTTCAAGATAAAAGTGTTCTCCCTGAGTATGCACCGTTGCCAAAGTTCGTCGTGCCCAGACACCACGTGATGATCGGGTGTGATAAGCTCTACGTCCATCTACAATAGGTGCAGGCCAGTTTTGCACACGCAGAATACTCAGGTTAAACTTGACGAGCCTAGCATATGCAGATATGGTCTCGGAACACTGAGACCGAAAGGTCGAGCGTGAATCATATAGTAGATATGATCAACATATTGATGTTCACCATTGAAAGCTACTCCATTTCACGTGATGATCGGTTATGGTTTAGTTGATTTGGATCACGTGATCACTTAGAAGATTAGAGGGATATCTTTCTAAGTGGGAGTTCTTAAGTAATATGATTAATTGAACTTAAGTTTATCATGAACTTAGTACCTGATAGTATCTTGCTTGTCTATGTTTGATTGTAGATAGATGGCCCGTGCTGTTGTTCCGTTGAATTTTAATGCGTTCCTTGAGAAAGCAAAGTTGAAAGATGATGGTAGCAATTACACGGGCTGGGTCCGTAACTTGAGGATTATCCTCATTGCTGCACAAAAGAATTACGTCCTGGAAGCGCTAGGTGCCAGGCCTGCTGCTGGAGCAACACCAGATGGTATGAACGTCTGGCAGAGCAAAGCTGATGACTACTCGATAGTTCAGTGTGCCATGCTTTACGGCTTAGAATCGGGACTTCAACGACGTTTTGAACGTCATGGAGCATATGAGATGTTCCAGGAGTTGAAGTTAATATTTCAAGCAAATGCCCGGATTGAGAGATATGAAGTCTCCAATAAATTCTATAGCTGCAAGATGGAGGAGAATAGTTCTGTCAGTGAACATATACTCAAAATGTGTGGGTATCATAATCACTTGACTCAACTGGGAGTTAATCTTCCTGTTGATAGTGTCATTGACAGAGTTCTTCAATCACTGCCACCAAGCTACAAGAGCTTCGTGATGAACTATAACATGCAAGGGATGGATAAGACAATTCCCGAGCTCTTCGCAATGCTAAAGGTTGCGGAGGTAGAAATCAAGAAGGCGCATCAAGTGTTGATGGTCAACAAGACTGCCAGTTTCAAGAAAAAGGGCAAAGGGAAGAAGAAGGGGAACTTCAAGAAGAACAGTAAGCAAGTTACTGCTCAGGAGAAGAAACCCAAATCTGGACCTAAGCCTGAAACTGAGTGCTTCTACTGCAAGCAGACTGGTCACTGGAAGCGGAACTGCCCCAAGTATTTGGCGGATAAGAAGGATGGCAAGGTGAACAAAGGTATATGTGATATACATGTTATTGATGTGTACCTTACTAGAGCTCACATTAGCACCTGGGTATTGATACTGGTTTTGTTGCTAACATTTGCAACTCCAAACAGGGACGACGGATTAAGCGAACACTGACAAGGACGAGGTGACAATGCGCGTGGGAAATGGTTCTAAAGTCGATGTGATCGTGGTCCGCACGCTACCTCTACATCTACCTTCGGGATTATTTTTAGACCTAAATAATTGTTATTTGGTGCCAGCGTTGAGCATGAACATTATATCTGGATCTTGTTTGACGCGAGACGGTTATTCATTTAAATCAGAGAATAATGGTTGTTCTATTTATATGAGTAATATATTTTATGGTCATGCACCCTTGAAGAGTGGTCTATTTTTGATGAATCTCGATAGTAGTGATACACGTATTCATAATGTTGAAACCAAAAGATGTAGAGTTGATAATGATTTTGCAACTTATTTGTGGCACTGCCGTTTAGGTCATATCGGTGTAAAGCGCATGAAGAAACTCCATACTGATGGACTTTTGGAATCACTTGATTATGAATCACTTGGTACTTGCGAACCATGCCTCATGGGCAAGATGACCAAAACGCCGTTCTCCGGTACTATGGAGAGAGCAACGGATTTGTTGGAAATCATACATACAGATGTATGTGGTCCAATGAATATTGAGGCTCGTGGCGGATATCGTTATTTTCTCACCTTCACAGATGATTTAAGCAGATATGGGTATATCTACTTGATGAAACATAAGTCTGAAACATTTGAAAAGTTCAAAGAATTTCAGAGTGAAGTTGAAAACCATCGTAACAAGAAAATAAAGTTTCTATGATCTGATCGTGAGTTACGAGTTTGGTCTACATTTGAAACAATGCGGAATAGTTTCGCAACTCACGCCACCCGGAACACCACAGCGTAATGGTGTGTCCGAACATAATAATCGTACTTTACTAGATATGGTGCGATCTATGATGTCTCTTACAGATTTACCGCTATCGTTTTGGGGTTATGCTTTAGAGACGGCTGCATTCACATTAAATAGGGCACCATCGAAATCCATTGAGACGACGCCTTATGAACTGTGGTTTGGCAAGAAACCAAAGTTGTCGTTTCTGAAAGTTTGGGGCTACGATGCTTATGTGAAAAAGCTTCAACCTGATAAGCTCGAACCCAAATCGGAGAAATCTGTCTTCATAGGATACCCAAAGGAAACTGTTGGGTACACCTTCTATCACAGATCCGAAGGCAAGACTTTCGTTGCTAAGAATGGATCCTTTCTAGAGAAGGAGTTTCTCTCGAAAGAAGTGAGTGGGAGGAAAGTAGAACTTGACGAGGTAACTGTACCTGCTCCCTTATTGGAAAGTAGTACATCACAGAAACTGGTTTCTGTGACACCTACACCAATTAGTGAGGAAGCTAATGATAATGATCATGAAACTTCAGATCAAGTTACTATCGAACCTCGTAGATCAACCAGAATAAGATCCGCACCAGAGTGGTACGGTAATCCTGTTCTGGAAGTCATGCTACTAGATCATGATGAACCTACGAACTATGAAGAAGCGGTGGTGAGCCCAGATTCCGCAAAATGGCTAGAAGCCATGAAATCTGAGATGGGATCCATGTATGAGAACAAAGTGTGGACTTTGGTTGACTTGCCCATTGATCGGCAAGCAATTGAGAATAAATGGATCTTCAAGAAGAAGACTGACGCTGACGGTAATGTTACTGTCTACAAAGCTTGACTTGTTGCAAAAGGTTTTCGACAAGTTCAAGGGATTGACTACGATGAGACCTTCTCACCCGTAGCGATGCTTAAGTCTATCCGAATCATGTTAGCAATTTCCGCATTTTATGATTATGAAATTTGGCAAATGGATGTTAAAACTGCATTCCTGAATGGATTTCTGGAAGAAGAGTTGTATATGATGCAGCCAGAAGGTTTTGTCGATCCAAAGGGAGCTAACAAAGTGTGCAAGCTCCAGCGATCCATTTATGGACTGGTGCAAGCCTCTCGGAGTTGGAATAAACACTTTGATAGTGTGATCAAAGCATTTGGTTTTGTACAAACTTTTGGAGAAGCCTGTATTTACAAGAAAGTGAGTGGGAGCTCTGTAGCATTTTTGATATTATATGTGGATGACATATTTTTGATTGGAAATGATATAGAATTTTTTGATAGCATAAAGGGATATTTGAATAAGAGTTTTTCAATGAAAGACCTTGGTGAAGCTGCTTACATATTGGGCATTAAGATCTATAGAGATAGATCAAAACGCTTAATTGGACTTTCACAAAGCACATACCTTGACAAAGTTTTAAAGAAGTTCAAAATGGATCAGGCAAAGAAAGGGTTCTTGCCTGTGTAATAAGGTGTGAAGTTGAGTAAGACTCAATGTCCGACCACCGCAGAAGATAGAGAGAAAATGAAAGATGTTCCCTATGCTTCAGCCATAGGCTCTATCATGTATGCAATGCTGTGTACCAGACCTGATGTGTGCCTTGCTATAAGTCTAGCAGGGAGGTACCAAAGTAATCCTGGAGTGGATCACTGGACAGCGGTCAAGAACATCCTGAAGTACCTGAAAAGGACTAAGGATATGTTTCTCATATATGGAGGTGACAAAGAGCTCATCGTAAATGGTTACGTTGATGCAAGCTTTGACACTGATCCGGACGATTCTAAATCGCAAACCGGATACGTGTTTATATTGAACGGTGGAGCTGTCAGTTGGTGCAGTTCTAAACAAAGCGTCGTGGCGGGATCTACATGTGAAGCGGAGTACATAGCTGCTTCGGAAGCAGCAAATGAAGGAGTCTGGGTGAAGGAGTTCATATCCGATCTAGGTGTCATACCTAGTGCATCGGGTCCAATGAAAATCTTTTGTGACAATACTGGTGCAATTGCCTTGGCGAAGGAATCCAGATTTCACAAGAGAACCAAGCACATCAGGAGACGCTTCAATTCCATTTGGGATTTAGTCCAAGTGGGAGACATTGAAATTTGCAAGATACATACGGATTTGAATGTTGCAGACCCGCTGACTAAGCCTCTTCCACAAGCAAAACATGATCAGCACCAAGGCTCCATGGGTGTTAGAATCATTACTGTGTAATATAGATTATTGACTCTAGTGCAAGTGGGAGACTGAAGGAAATATGCCCTAGAGGCAATAATAAAGTTATTATTTATTTCCTTATATCATGATAAATGTTTATTATTCATGCTAGAATTGTATTAACCGGAAACATAATACATGTGTGAATACATAGACAAATAGAGTGTCACTAGTATGCCTCTACTTGACTAGCTCGTTAATCGAAGATGGTTATGTTTCCTAGCCATAGACATGAGTTGTCATTTGATTAACGGGATCACATCATTAGGAGAATGATGTGATTGACTTGACCCATTCCATTAGCTTAGTACTTGATCGTTTAGTTTGTTGCTATTGCTTTCTTCATAACGTATACATGTTCCTATGACTATGAGATTATGCAACTCCCGTTTACCGAAGGAACACTTTGTGTGCTACCAAATGTCACAACGTAACTAGGTGATTATAAAGGTGATCTACAGGTGTCTCCAAAGGTACTTGTTGGGTTGGCGTATTTCGAGATTAGGATTTGTCACTGCGATTGTCGGAGAGGTATCTCTGGGCCCTCTCGGTAATGCAAATCACTTAAGCCTTGCAAGCATTGCAACTAATAAGTTAGTTGCGGGATGATGTATTACGGAACGAGTAAAGAGACTTGCCGGTAACGAGATTGAACTATGTATTGAGATACCGACAATCGAATCTCGGGCAAGTAACATACCGATGACAAAGGGAACAATGTATGTTGTTATGCGGTCTGACCAATAAAGATCTTCGTAGAATATGTGGCAGCCAATATGAGCATCCAGGTTCCACTATTGGTTATTGACCGGAGACATGTCTTGGTCATGTCTACATAGTTCTCGAACCCGTAGGGTCCGCACGCTTAAAGTTTCGGTGACGATTGCATTATGAGTTTATGTGATTTGATGTACCGAAGGTAGTTCGGAGTCCCGGATGAGATCGGGGACATGGCGAGGAGTCTCGAAATGGTCGAGACGTAAAGATCGATATATTGGACGACTATATTCGGACATCGGAAAGGTTCCGAGTGATTCGAGTATTTTCGGGGGTACCGAGGAGTTACGGGAATATGAGGAAGAAGTAATGGGCCTCATGGGCCAAGTGGTGGAAGAGAGGAGGCAGGGCGCGCGGCCCCCCTAGCCCAAACCGAATTGGACTAGGGGGCCGGCCCCCCTTTCCTCCTTTTTCTCCTTCTCCTTCCTTCTCCTTCTCCTCCTTCTTTTCCTCCTCCTAGTAGGAGTAGGAAAGGGGAGTCCTACTCCTACTAGGAGGAGGACTCCTCCTCCTGGCGCGCCCATAGAGGGCCGGCCGGCCTCCCCCTTTCTCCTTTATATACAGGGGCAGGGGGGCACCTCTAGACACACAAGTTGATCAGTTGATCTCTCCCAGCCATGTGCGGTGCCCCCCTCCACCATATTCCACCTCGGTCATATTGTAGCGGTGCTTAGGCGAAGCCCTGCGTCGGTAGCATCATCATCACCGTCATCACGTCGTCATGCTGACGGAACTCTCCCGCGAAGCTCTGCTGGATCGGAGTTCGCGGGACATCATCGAGCTGAACGTCTGCTGAACTCGGAGGTGTCGTGCGTTCGGTACTTGGATCGGTCGGATCGTGAAGACGTACGACTACATCAACCGCGTTGTGCTAACGCTTCCGCTTTCGGTCTACGAGGGTATGTGGACAACACTCTCCCCTCTCATTGCTATGCATCACCATGATCTTGCGTATGCGTAGGAATTTTTTTGAAATTACTACGTTACCCAACAAGCGCGGTGGCGTATCCAACTGGATCGAAATCACATAGCCCGGGTTGGACCATTAGGGTTAGATGGGGAAGAAATTCCCGTTAGTTTAGTATATGACCAAGTAGAGGTGGCCGCCAAATATTCCCAACAGGATTGTAAGTTAGACTGCCTGTTGGAAGGTGTAGAGGAGGAGGTGTTCGAGTCCAAGTGACTGTGTACTTTACTCATTATGTGGAACTCTAGCTGAATTGTATATCATTTGTCATGGCAGACCTTTTCTCTTCAACCTCCGGACTCGAAGGTGCAGAGTGTTTCCGAATACCGTCGCTGCCGAATAGGCCGGGGTATGCCTGGAAAACTAGGCGTAGGGGTCATAGTTGCTTGAACAGACAAGTTGTATCCGGCTAGCTATGTTATATCACATTAATATCATAAGAAACATCTTCTAGAGAGAATAGTTCTGTTAAGGGTTCCTTTCCCTGGGTGTGCATGCATTTAATATACATGTCTGAATTGTGATGTGGGCACCACAGTTTGTATAACTTCTGGGGGTGCACAATGGAGTGAGTTTTTAAAAAACATCTTTAATTCACCGACCGAATATTCCCTTTAAGAACACTAGCTTTCGGCTTCACCCAGTCTGAGGTACACATCCGGATGACCCGGCAGTAATAATCGCAGAGGTGCTCCCTTTATGCCCTAGTCGAACTAACGGGAACGTAGGGCATAAGCACAAGAGCCAGGCAGCCCAGCTTGGCCAAAACTTAAGTCATATCGTTGCATATAGTGGCAAAGAAAAGGTACATATGGAAACACTCATATGTGAGGAGCTTAATGCTCAAGGAATGACAAGAACCTCTGTCCAAGAAGCCCCCAGGTAAAAGTGACGTACATATTTAGAGATGTATGTGTCAATGGTGTGCGGTCTAGCCGTACCAAAGCGTTAAAGCGAGAAAGAAGAAAGTAATCGGAAAAGAGAGAAAAAATAATGGAAACTACAGGGGAGGAGGAGACGAACAAGGGGTTTGGCGCTAGGCATAGAATCTTCGGAGTCTGGCCGTGTTCCAGGGGTTCGGCTTGAGGCGATTGTCTGATGCATCGCGAAGACGGTATGCACCTCCGGTGAGAACTTTGTAAATTATGAAGGGACCCTCCCATTTGGGCTTGAGTTTGTCCTTTTTCTTCTCCGGCAGGCGCAGAACGAGTTCGCCAACGTTGTAAGTCTTGGCCCGTACTTCTCTGCTTTGATATCTTCGAGTTTGCTGTTGGTAAAATGCTGAACGGGCTTTTGCGACATCGCGTTCCTCCTCCAGGGCATCTAGGCTGTCCTGCCGATCAAGCTCGGCTTCTCTCTCTTCGTACATACGCACTCAAGGTGAGTCGTGAATAATATCGTAGGGCAATACGGCCTTTGTGCCATACACCATGAAGAAAGGTGTGTATCTGCTAGTACGGTTAAGCATGGTCCACAGCCCCCAGAGCACAGAGTCGAGCTCCTCAACCCAGTGCTTGTCTAATTCTTTCAAAGACCGCACTAGTCTGGGCTTAATGCCGCTCATAATAAGACCGTTGGCCCATTCGACTTGACCGTTGGTTTGTGGGTGGTAGACAGAGGCATAATCGAGTTTAATACCCAGATTAGTACACCAGGTTTTTACCTCATCGGCTATGAAATTAGAGCCGTTGTCGGTGATGATGCTGTGCGGGACACCATAATGGTGCACAATACCGGATATGAAGTCTATCACCGGGCCGGACTCAGCCGTTTTGACCGGTTTAGCCTCTATCCACTTAGTGAATTTGTCCACCATAACCAGCAGATATTTTTTCTTATGGCTTCCCCTTTAAGGGGTCCAACCATATCCAGTCCCTAGACCGTGAAAGGCCAAGTGATGGGGATAGTCTGTAAGGCAGTTGGGGGCATGTGGCTTTGGTTGGCGAAGAGTTGGCATCCGATGCAGCGTTGGACGAGGTCCTGTGCGTCTGCTCGGGCTGTTGGCCAATAAAACCCAGTAAGGAAGGCCTTGATAACAAGAGCCCGAGCTACGGCATGGTGTCCACCGAGACCAGCGTGAATTTTCGCTAGAAGCTGCCGCCCCTCTTCTTCGGAGATACATCTTTGAAGTACCCCGGTGGTACTTTTCTTGTAGAGCTCTCCGTCGTGAACCTTGTAGGCCTTCGAGCGCCGGACAATGCGGCGAGCCTCATTCTGGTCTTCGGGGAGCTCCTTCCTATTAATGTAGGCAAGAAAGGTTCGGTCCATGGAGCAATTACTGCCATAATGAGATGGGTCGACGGTGTTACTTCAGTGGTTGAGCCCTCGATACTATCGGTGTGTTCGGGATTTGGAGTTGTATTTGGGTCTGGACTATTGTTGCCGCCCTCCCCTTGCCACACCACAGATGGCTTGAAAAGCCTTTCCAGGAAGATGTTGGGTGGGACGGGGTCACGCTTAGCACCGATGCGAGCAAGGACGTCCGCCGCTTGGTTACTCTCTCGGGCGATGTGATGGAATTCAAGCCCTTCGAACCGAGCCGGCATTTTTAATATGGCATTACGATAAGCTGCCATCTTTGGATCTTTGGTGTCAAAGTCGCCGTTTATTTGAGATATGGCGAGGTTCGAGTCCCCGCGCACCTCCAGGCGTTGTATGCCCATGGATACGGCCATCCGAAGACCATGCAGTAGGGCCTCGTATTCGGCTGCATTGTTAGTCTTCGTATAATATCTGGAGTACATACTGGACGACGTCTCCAGTGGGGGATGTTAACACAACTCCCGCTCCTAGCCCTGCCAACATTTTGGAGCCATCAAAATACATAACCCAATTGGAATATGCGTCGTACTCCTTAGGGAGTTCGGCCTCTGTCCATTCGGTGATGAAGTTGGCCAGTACTTGGGATTTGATGGCTCATCGTGGCTTGTATGTTATGTCGAATGGAAGTAGCTCTATGGCCCATTTGGCGATCCGTCCCGTGGCATCGCGGTTGTTTATTATGTCATTGAGTGGGACCTCAGAAGCCACCGTGATTGAACACTCCTGGAGGTAGTGTCGTAGCTTGCGAGATGCCATGAAGACCGTGTATGCAATCTTTTGGTAGTGGGGGTACCGGGATTTGCACGGTGTGATATGTAGTATACTGGTTTCTGGAGCGGAAATTTGTGTCCGTCCTATTCTCGTTCGACGACGAGCACGGCGCTCACCACCTGATGTGTTGCCGATATGTATAACAACATGGGCTCGCCAGTGTTTGGTGCGGCCAGGATTGGATTGCTTGCTAGGAGGGCCTTTATTTCCTCCAGTCCGGCAGTCGTCGCGTCTGTCCATTCGAAGTTATCAGTGCACCGTAAGAGGCGATAGAGTGGTAGTGCCTTTTCTCCTAATTTGGAGATAAAGCGGCTTAGCGCTGCTACGCATCCAGCTAGCTTTTGGACCTATTTGAGGTCTGTTGGTGTATCCAACTGTGACAGGGCTCGGATTTTAGCTGGATTTGCTTCGATTCCTCTATTGGAACCGATGAAGCCCAGTAGTTTTCCAGAGGGGACGCCGAAGACACATTTTTCCGGGTTGAGCTTAATGTCATACGCCTGGAGGTTGTCGAATGTAAGACGTAATTCGTCTATTAGTGTTTCGACGTGCCTAGTTTTGATGACGACGTCATCGACGTAGGCTTCTACCGTTTTGCCGATTTGTTTCTCCACACATGTTTAAATCATGCGTTGGTATGTGGCGTCGGCGTTCTTGAGCCCAAAGGGCATGGTGTTGAAGCAGAATGGCCCATATGGGGTGATAAATGTTGTTGCGGTGATAGGCATCCAACGTATCTATAATTTTTGATTTTTCCATGCTATTATATTACCTGTTTTGGATGTTTGATTATGGGCTTTATTATGCACTTTTATATTATTTTTGGGACTAACCTATTAACCTAGAGCCCAGTGCCAGTTTCTCTTTTTTCCTTATTTTAGAGTATCACAGAAAAGGAAAATCAAACAGAGTCCAATTGACCTGAAACTTCACGGAACTTATTTTTGGACCAGAAGAAGCCCGCGGAGTATTGGACATGGACCAGAAGAGTCTCGGGCTGCCCACGAGGGTGGGGGCGCGCCCCCCTGCCTCGTGGACAGCCCGGAGATCAACCGACGTACTTCTTCCTCCTATATATACCCATATACCCTAAAAACTTCGAGGAGCACAATAGATCGGGAGTTCCACTGCCAGAAGCCTCCGTAGCCACCGAAAACCAATCTAGACCTATTCTGGCACCCTGCCGGAGGGGGGAATCCCTCTCCGGTGGCCATCTTCATCATCCCGGCGCTCTCCATGACGAGGAGGGAGTAGTTCTCACTCAGGGTTGAGGGTATGTACCAGTAGCTATGTGTTTGATCTCTCTCTCTCTCCCTCGTGTTCTTGAGGTGGTACGATCTTGATGTATCGCGAGGAGGGGGAATCCCTCTCCGGTGGCCTCTTCATCATCCCGGTGCTCTCCATGATGAGGAGGGAGTAGTTCTCCCTCGGGGCTGAGGGTATGTACCAGTAGCTATGTGTTTGATCTCTCTCTCTCAGTGTTCTTGAGGTGATACAATCGATCCTGATGTATCGCGAGCTTTGCTATTATAGTTGGATCCTATGATTTTCTTCCCCCCTCTACTCTCTTGTAATGATTGAGTTTCCCATTGAAGTTATCTTATCGGATCTGAGTAATTAAAGATTTGAGAACACTTGATGTATGTCTTGCCGTGCGTATCTGTGGTGACAATGGGATATCACGTGATTCACTTGATGTATGTTTTGGTATCAACTTGCGGGATTCCCCATGAACTTATGCATAGGGGTTGGCACACGTTTTCAGTCTTGATTCTCCGTAGAAACTTTGGGGCACTCTTTGAGGTTCTATGTGTTGGTTGAATAGATGAATCTGAGATTGTGTGATGCATATCGTATAATCATACCCACGGTACTTGAGGTGACATTGGAGTATCTAGGTGACATTAGGGTTTTGGTTGATTTGTGTCTTAAGGTGTTATTCTAGTACGAACTCTAGGGCTGTTTGTGACACTTATAGGAATAGCCCAACGGATTGATTGGAAAGAATAACTTTGAGGTGGTTTCGTACCCTACCATAATCTCTTCATTTGTTCTCCGCTATTAGTGACTTTGGAGTGACTCTTTGTTGCATGTTGAGGGATAGTTATGTGATCCAATTATGTTATTATTGTTGAGGGGACTTGCACTAGTGAATGTATGAACCCTAGGCCTTGTTTCAACGCATTGCAATATCGTTTACGCTCACTTTTACCATTAGTTACCTTGCTGTTTTTATAATTTCAGATTACAAATACCTTTATCTATGATACATATTACACTAGTATCACCATCTCTTCGCCGAACTAGTGCACCTATACAATTTACCATTGTATTGGGTGTGTTGGGGACACAAGAGACTCTTTGTTATTTGGTTGCAGGGTTGCTTGAGAGAGACCATCTTCATCCTACGCCTCCTACGGATTGATAAACCTTAGGTCATCCACTTGAGGGAAATTTGCTACTGTCCTACAAACCTCTGCACTTGGAGGCCCAACAACGTCTACAAGAAGAAGGTTGTGTAGTAGACATCAAGCTCTTTTCTGGCGCCGTTGCCGGGGAGGTTAGTGCTTGAAGGTATATCTTTAGATCTTGCAATTGAATCTTTTTGTTTCTTGTTTTATCACTAGTTTAGTTTATAAAAGAAAACTACAAAAAAATGGAATTAAGGATGCCTCATATGCTTCATCTTTTTCATGTCTTTCATGAGAATAAGGATTCCGATAATTGTGCTCAAGTGCTATAAGAAGAATGCATTAGAATGTTTTGCACTAAATATTTGAATGATGAGCATGATTGCAATGTTGTTAGTATGAATTCCTTGAATATCCATGATGCTAATGATATGCAAAGCCACAAGCTTGGGGAAGCTATGTTTGATGAAGATGATATTTTTTGTCCCCCAAGTTTTGATATGCAAAGCCACAAACTTGTCATCATGATTTTAGTTTTGAATTGGATTATGCCTCACATGATAGTTATTTTGTTGAGTTTGCTCCCACTACTATTCATGAGAAGAAATTTGCTTATGCGGAGAGTAATAAAAATTCTATGCTTGTGCATCATGAAAATAGTGATTTATGTGATAGTTATATTGTTGAATTCATTCATGATGCTGCTGAAAATTATTATGAGGGAGGAACATATGCCTGTAGGAATTGCAATAATATCAAGTTTCCCCTCTATGTGCTTAAAATTTTGGAGTTATGCTTGTTTTACCTTCCTATGCAAGTTGATTCTTGTTCCCATAAGTTGTTTGCTCACAAAATACCTATTCATAGGAAGTAGGTTAGGATTAAATGTGCTTTACAATTCTTATCTTTTATGTGAGCATCATTGAAATCATCATGCCTAGCTAGGGGCATTAAACGACAGCGCTTGTTGGGAGGCAACCCAATATTATTCTTGTTCTTTAATTTTTTCTCCTGTTTAGAAATAAATAATTTATCTAGCCTCTGTTATGATTGAGTTTTTATGTTTTAATTAGTGTTTGTGCCAAGTAGAACCGTTGGGAAGACTTGGGGAAAGTCTTGTTGACCTTGCTGTAAAAAACAGAAACTTTAGCGCTCACGAGAATTGCTGCCATTTTTATTTGGAGAGTGCTATTTAGTTAATTCTTTTCAAAGATTATTAATAGATAAACTTCTCACGTCCAGAAATTTATTTTAGAATTTTTGGGGTTCCAGAAGTTTGCGTTAGTTACAGATTACTACAGACTGTTCTGTTTTTGAAAGATTCTGTTTTTCATGTGTTGTTTACTTATTTTGATGAATCTATGTCTAGTAAAAGAGTTTATAAACCATAGAGAAGTTGGAATACAGTAGGTTTAACACAAATATAAATAAATAATGGGTTAATTACAGTACCTTGAAGTGGTGTTTTGTTTTCTTTCGCTAACGGAGGTTGCGAGTTTTCTGTTAAGTTTTGTGTTGTGAAGTTTTCAAGTTTTGGGTAAAGATTCGATGGACTATGGAATAAGGAGTGGAAAGAGCCTAAGCTTGGGGATGCCCAAGGCACCCGAAGGTAATATTCAAGGACAACCAAGAGCCTAAGCTTGGGGATGCCCCAGAAGTGATCCCCTCTTTCATCTTCGTTCATCGGTAACTTTACTTGGAGCTATATTTTTATTTACCACATGATATGTGTTTTGCTTGGAGCGTCAATTTATTTTGTTATGAGTTTCTTGCTGTTTGAATAAAATACCAAGATCTTAATTTCTTTAATGTTAGAGAGTCTTCATATAGTTTCATAATTATTCGACTACTCATTGATCTTCACTTATATCTTTCGGAGTAGTTTGTTGTTGCTCTAGTGCTTCACTTATATCTTTTTAGAGCACGATGGTGGTCTTATTTTGAAGAAATAGATGAACCCTCATGCTTCACTTATATCATTTTGAGAGTCTCTAAACAGCATGGTAATTCGCTTTGGTTATGAATTTAGTCCTAATATGATGGGCATCCAAGAGGGATATAAGAAAAACTTTCATATAAAGTGCATTGAATACTAAGAGAAGTTCGATACTTGATAATTGTTTTGAGATATGGAGATGGGGATATTAGATTCATGCTAGTTGAGTAGTTGTGAATTTGAGAAATACATATGTTGAAGTTTGTGATTCCCGTAGCATGCACGTATGGTGAACCGTTATGTGACGAAGTCGGAGCATGATTTATTTATTGATTGTCTTCCTTATGAGTGGCGGTCGGGGACGAGCGAGGGTCTTTTCCTACCAATCTATCCCCTAGTAGCATGCGCGCAGTACTTTGTTTCGATAACTAATAGATTTTTGCAATAAGTATGTGAGTTCTTTAAGACTAATGTTGAGTCCATGGATTATACGCACTCTCACCCTTCTACCATTGCTAGCCTCTCTAGTACCGTGCAACTTTCGTCGGTACCTTAAACCCACCATATACCTTCCCCAAAACAGCCACCATACCTACCTATTATGGCATTTCCATAGCCATTCCGAGATATATTGCCATGCAACTTTCCACCGTTCAGTTATTTATGACACGCTTCATCATTGTCATATTGCTTGCATGATCATGTAGTTGACATCGTATTTGTGGCAAAGCCACCGTTCATAATTCTTTCATACATGTCACTCATGAGTCTTTGCACATCCCGGTACACCGCTGGAGGCATTCATATAGAGTCATACTTTGTTCTAGTATCGAGTTGTAATCATTGAATTTTAAATAAATAGAAGTGTGATGATCATCATTAATAGAGCATTGTCCCAAAAAGGGAAAGAAAGGCCAAAAAAAGAGAAAGGCCAAATAAAAAAGAAAGGCCAAATAAAAAGGGAAAGGCCAAATAAAAAAATAAAAAAGGGACAATGCTACTATCCTTTTTTCCACACTTGTGCTTCAAAGTAGCACCATGATCTTCATGATACTTTATGATAGAGAGTCTCTTGTTTTGTCACTTTCATATACTAGTGGGAAATTTTCATTATAGAACTTGGCTTGTATATTCCAACAATGGGCCTCCTCAAGTGCCCTAGGTCTTCGTGAGCAAGCAAGTTGGATGCACACCCACTTAGTTTCTTTTGTTGAGCTTTCATACATTTATAGCTCTAGTGCATCCGTTGCATGGCAATCCCTACTCACTCACATTGATATATATATATTAATGGGCATCTCCATAGCCCGTTGATACGCCTAGTTGATGTGAGACTATCTTCTCCTTTTTGTCTTCTCCACAACCACCATTCTATTCCACCTATAGTGCTATGTCCATGGCTCACGCTCATGTATTGCGTGAAGATTGAAAAAGTTTGAGAACATCAAAAGTATGAAACAATTGCTTGGCTTGTCATCGGGGTTGTGCATGATTTAAATACTGTGTGGTGAAGATGGAGCATAGCCAGACTATATGATTTTGTAGGGATAGCTTTCTTTGGCCATGTTATTTTGAGAAGACATGATTGCTTTGAGTATGCTTGAAGTATTATTATTTTTATGTCAATATTAAACTTTTTTCTTGAATCTTATGGATCTGAATATTCTTGCCACAATAAAGAGAATACATGGATAAATATGTTAGGTAGCATTCCACATCAAAAATTCTGTTTTTATCATTTACCTACTCGAGGACGAGCAGGAATTAAGCTTGGGGATGCTGATACGTCTCCAACGTATCTATAATTTTTGATTGTTCCATGCTATTATATTATCAACCTTGGATGTTTTATATGCATTTATATGCTATTTTATATGATTTTTGGGACTAACCTATTAACCTAGAGCCCAGTGCCAGTTTCTGTTTTTTCCTTGTTTTAGAGTATCGCAGAAAAGGAAAATCAAACGGAGTCCAATTGACCTGAAACTTCACGGAACTTATTTTTGGACCAGAAGAAGCCCACGGAGTATCGGAGTTGGACCAGGAGAGTCCCGGGCTGCCCACGAGGGTGGGGGGCGTGCCCACCCCCTGGGCGCGCCCCCTGCCTCGTGGACAGCCCGGAGGTCCACCGACGTACTTCTTCCTCCCATATATACCCATATACCCTAAAAACTTCGGGAGCACAATAGATCGGGAGTTCCGCCGCTAGAAGCCTCCGTAGCCACCGAAAACCAATCTAGACCCGTTCCGCACCCTGCCGGAGGGGGAAATCCCTCTCCGGTGGCCATCTTCATCATCCCGGTGCTCTCCATGACGAGGAGGGAGTAGTTCTCCCTCGGGGCTGAGGTATGTACCAGTAGCTATGTGTTTGATCTCTCTCTCTCTCTCTCGTGTTCTTGAGGTGATACGATCTTGATGTATCGCGAGCTTTGCTATTATAGTTGGATCCTATGATGTTTCTTCCCCCCTCTACTCTCTTGTAATGGATTGAGTTTCCTTGAAGTTATCTTATCGCATTGAGTCTTTAAAGATTTGAGAACACTTGATGTATGTCTTGCCGTGCGTATCTGTGGTGACAATGGGATATCACGTGATTCACTTGATGTATGTTTTGGTGATCAACTTGCGGGTTCGCCCATGAACCTATGCATAGGGGTTGGCACACGTTTTCGTCGTGATTCTCCGGTAGAAACTTTGGGGCACTCTTTGAGGTTCTATGTGTTGGTTGAATAGATGAATCTGAGATTGTGTGATGCATATCGTATAATCATACCCACGGATACTTGAGGTGACATTGGAGTATCTAGGTGACATTAGGGTTTTGGTTGATTTGTGTCTTAAGGTGTTATTCTA
Organism: Triticum urartu; assembly: GCF_003073215.2. Classification (NCBI taxonomy): domain Eukaryota; kingdom Viridiplantae; phylum Streptophyta; class Magnoliopsida; order Poales; family Poaceae; genus Triticum; species Triticum urartu. The sequence continues at coordinate 475,448,598 of NC_053027.1, forward strand.
GTACGAACTCTAGGGCTGTTTGTGACACTTATAGGAATAGCCCAACGGATTGATTGGAAAGAATAACTTTGAGGTGGTTTCGTACCCTACCATAATCTCTTCGTTTGTTCTCCGCTATTAGTGACTTTGGAGTGACTCTTTGTTGCATGTTGAGGGATAGTTATGTGATCCAATTATGTTATTATTGTTGAGAGGACTTGCACTAGTGAAAGTATGAACCCTAGGCCTTGTTTCAACGCATTGCAATACCGTATCAGAAAGGATAACTTTGAGGTGGTTTCGTACCCTACCATAATCTCTTCGTTTATTCTCTGCTATTAGTGACTTTGGAGTGACTCTTTGTTGCATGTTGAGGGATAGTTATATGATCCAATTATGTTATTATTGTTGAGAGAACTTGCACTAGTGAAAGTATGAACCATAGGCCTTGTTTCAGCGCATTGCAATATCGTTTGTGCTCACTTTTATCATTAGTTACCTTGCTGTTTTTATATTTTCAGATTACAAAAACCTATATCTACCATCCATATTGCACTTTTATCACCATCTCTTCGCCGAACTAGTGCACCTATACAATTTACCATTGTATTGGGTGTGTTGGGGACACAAGAGACTCTTTGTTATTTGGTTGCAGGGTTGCTTGAGAGAGACCATCTTCATCCTACGCCTCCCACAGATTGATAAACCTTAGGTCATCCACTTGAGGGAAATTTGCTACTGTCCTACAAACCTCTGCACTTGGAGGCCCAACAACGTCTACAAGAAGAAGGTTGTGTAGTAGACATCATGCGGCTTGATCGGACTCCTTCATTTTGATTTGGTGGTATCTGGAATATGCATCGAGGAAACACAGTGAGTCGTGTCCTGCGGTGGCGTCAATGATTTGATCAATGCGGGGGAGGGGGAAGGGATCCTTAGGGCAAGCCTTGTTGAGGTCTTTGAAATCGACACACAGGCGCCAGGATTTGTCCTTCTTTGGTACCATCACCAGGTTTGCCAGCTAGTCCGGATGTTTGATTTCTCTAATGAATCCGGCCTTGATGAGTTTGGGCAGCTCCTCCCCCATGGCCTATCGGTTGGGTTCGGAAAAGCGCCGCAGTGTTTGCTTGACCATTTTAAATCCCTTTAATATATTGAGGCTATGTTCGGCCAGCTCGTGTGGGATCCCTGGCATATCTGAAGGGTGCCAGGCGAATATGTCCCAGTTTTCGCGCAGGAATTCTCGTAGTGTGGTGTCAACTGTTGGGTTTAGTTGAGCTCCGATGGATGCTGTCTTCTTGGGGTCCGTTGGGTGGACCTGGAATTTGACTATTTCTTCTGCTGGTTTGAAGGATGTGGAATTAGGGCGTTTGTCGAGGATCACGTCGTCCCTGTCCACCGTGGAGCATAGTGCAGTTAATTCTTCGGCTGCGGGGGCTTCGGATAGCGCCTCTAGGGCCAGGGACGCAGTTTTGTTTTCAGTGCAGAGTGCTATGTCTGGATCACTGACAAGAGTGATTATACTGTTTGGTCCGGGCATTTTGAGCTTCATATACCCGTGATGGGGTATGGCCTGAAAGCATGTAAAAGCATCCCGCCCCAACAGGGCGTGATATCCGCAGCTGAAAGGGGCCACTTGGAAAGTTATTTCTTTGGACCGATAGTTCTCCTGCGTGCCGAATACTACGTCGAGTGTGATTTGCCCGCGCACCGCGCCTCCCGACTGGGAATAATTCCTCGGAAGGTTGTGTTACTTTGCTTGATGCGGCTCCTGTCTATTTCCATTTTATGGAGTGTGTCCTCATAAATGTGGTTTAGTCCGCTGCCGCCGTCCATGAGGACCTTGGTAAGTCGAAACCCGTCCATGATGGGACTAAGGACTAACGCAGCTGGAGCTCGTACTGTTCTATACTTTGGTTCGTCACTGGCGTTGAATGTTATAGCCGTGTTGTTCCAGGGGTTTATTGCAGCGATTTGGTAGACTTCGGCGAGCTCGCGAAGCGCCCTTTTGCGCTTGTTGTTTGAAGCGAATGTCTCAAAGACCGCTGATACTCTTGAGTTATCGTCCTCTGGGGCATGCCGTTCTTGGTCGTCCTTGATAAGGACGTCCTCGCCGCTCTTGGCTACTTGTCGTAATATCCAGCATGCTCTAAGGCTGCGGGTTGCCAAGGTATCTGGTGTTGTATGTATTTTGCATGGGCCATCGAGCCACCCGACCAGAATGGTGCCGTGTCGCATAGCGGTTTTGTGTTTCTTGGCTGTTGGACTGGGCGTGCCATGAGGGTGCGCCCTTTTCACCTGTAGGGGGAGTTGAGTTGGGACTAATGGTTCCCAGCGAGCTGCCTAAGTTTTCCAGGTGCTCTCCATCGCATTGTACTTTTGTACAATGGCTGCTAAGTCAGCGAATTTCAGTATGCAGCGGCGATTGATGGCGTTGAGGATTCCTTCATCCGCGCAATTGTTGCAGAACGTTGATATTGCGTCCTCGTCACGGCAATCTTTTACCTTGTCCTTGACAAGGAGGAATCTAGCCCAGAAGTGGTGGACCGTTTCCTGAGACTGCTGCTTTATGCTCATGAGAGCGTCTATGTCTGGGTGGGCGGGTGGGTGGAATTAAATCCAAACCCTGACCTGACCGATTATCCGGAGTCTGACGACCTTCCGGGCTTAACAGTCCGGGTTTCAAAATATCTTCTGATTGTTTAGGACCACCGTATGATGCTATGTTCGGAGGGCTGGTCGCATCCTTTCGCGGGTGAGTATCCGGCTCTTCCTGATCAGCGATCCGAACATAGTCTGTCTTCGGTAGAGAAGAAGACTCGCCGTCCTGCTCCACGACTACCGCAATATGGTGGGTGACCGGTAGGGTCTTGATTTCTCCTTAATCGGTTTTAGGCCCGATCCGATCGTAGTCTGTGGCTATTCCCAAAGCGGCGGTGCGATCTAGGAGTTTGTTCAAAGGCGGAAACTCTGTCGGATCCATCTGCTTGGAGTGCTTGGAGTTGATGCGAAGGGGGTTTTTGATGGCTCGAGAGGTCATCGTCAGCTCAACGGCCGAACGGGCGATCATAGTAAAGCCGCCCAGCCAGAGGGTTTGGCCTGCGGCCAGAGCTCCCCTGGAGGTGATGTTGTCTTTAAGGACAATACGAGCCATCGAGCCTTTCGTCGACGGCACAGTGGAACTCTCAATGAAAGCACCAATGTCGGTGTCAAAACCGGCATATCTCGAGTAGGGGGTCCCGAACTGTGCGTCTAGGATCGATGGTAACAGGAGACGGGGGACATGATGTTTTACCCAGGTTCAGGCCCTCTCTATGGAGGTAATACCCTACTTCCTGCTTGATTGATCTTGATGAATATGAGTGTTACAAGAGTTGATCTACCACGAGATCGTAATGGCTAAACCCTAGAAGCCTAGCCTGTATGACTATGGTAATGAATATATCCTTTCCGGACTAACCCCTCCGGTTTATATAGACACCGGGGGGATCTAGGGTTACATAGAGTCGGTTACATAAGAAGGAATCTTCATAGTCGGTCGCCAAGCTTGCCCTCCACGCCAAGTAGAGTCCAATCCGGACACGGGTACAGTCTTCGGCCTTCATGTCTTCACAGCCCATCAGTCCGGCCCAATGGATAACAGACCGGACGCCCGAGGACCCCTTAGTCCAGGACTCCCTCACCGGGACCAGCATCTTTGTCAGAAGCGGGATAGCTGGTTCTTCGGGCAGCAGAGCCGGACACTGAATCCGCTCCACCTTCTTTGTCCAGCCCAGAAAAAACAAATAGGGAAGTTTAGACATCTTCCTTGAGTATGCAAGTAAAGGGTACACCTTGAAATACGGAAAACTTACCACACTAGCGGGATGGGACAGGTCGTGCCTGCGGTCCTCGGTCGTCGCCGGCCACGTCTCATTGGCCTTGAAGAGCACCTTCCAGATGTCTTCATGCGTAGTGCCGAAGAACTGTTGCAAGGTTCAGTGCTTGGCCGGATCGAACTCCCACAAGTGGCAAGTCCGGCTTTGGCACGGCACGATCCGGCGAGCGAGCATCACCTGAATCACATTGACAAGCTTGACGTCCTTGTCCACCATGCGCTTGATGCGCGTCTTGAGTGTTGTCAGCTCATCCGACGAAGACCAACCCAGGCCCTTCTCTAGCCAGGAGGTGAGCCGCATCGGGGCGCCAGACTGGAATTCGGGAGCCGCGACCCAGGTGGCGTCGTGAGGCTCTGTGATGTAGAACCACTGCTGCTGCCACCCCTTGACGGTCTCCACGAAGGTACCTTTGGGCCATGTGACATTTGGCAGCTTGCTCACCATGGCGCCTCCACACTCTGCATGTTGGCCATTCACCACCTTCGGCTTCACATTGAAGACCTTCAGCCACAGCATGAAGTGGGGAGGGATACAGAGGAAGGCCTCGCACACGACAATAAATGCCAAGATATTGAGGAAGGAGTTGGGGGCTAGATCGTGGAAATCCAACCTGTAGTAGAACATGAGCCCCCGGACGAAGGGGTGGAGAGGAAATCCCAACCCACGGATGAAGTAGGGGATGAACACGACCCTCGCATGGGGCTTTGGGGTGGGGAGGATCTGTCCCTTGGCCGGAAGCTGGTGGGCGATTTCCTTGGCTAGGTACCCAGCCTTCCGGAGCCTGGTGATGTCCTTCTCCTTGACGGAGGACACCATCCACTTGCCTTGTGCTCCAGATACGGACATGGCTGGAGTGTTTCTTGGAGGCAGAAAGGATGGAAGTTTGGGAGCTGGAGCTCGATAATGGATGGGCAGAGAGGAAGAGGGCGTGGGTGAAAGAGGTGAATCCTTATCGCTTTATAAAGGAAGTGAATATCAAGCACCTCCCCACTCACCTTAAAACTTGCTTATTCCCCAAGGGTCGTGCAAATGGCGCAGTTGGATTACCCACGCCCGTATTGATGAGAATCCCACAATAAGGGGAGGACACGATCTTTGCCTTGACAAGACGTGCCAATAAAACCGCATCTTGAAACATGGAGCGAGAGGCTAAAACGGCTCGAAATAATGACCGGGCTATGACATGATGTCACGCTACAAAAAATTGTCAGTGGATCGGACTCATAAAATATTATACTCCCTGCGGATATATGTGGTGTTTGTTTTACAGAGCCGGACACGTTCTCTGTGTTCGAGAGCTGTTTTGGAGTATTCGAAGGAGGAACCCACCTTGCAATGCCGAAGACAATCTGCACGTCGGACACCTCATCATTGAAGCCTAGTTCAGGGGCTACTGAGGGAGTCCTGGATTAAGGGGATCTCGGGCGTCTGGCATGTGTGACATGGGCCGGACTATTTGGCCATGAAGATACAAGATAGAAGACCTCCTCCCGTGACCGGATAGGACTCTCCTTTGCGTGGAACGCAAGCTAGGCGGCCGGATGTACTATTTCCTTTCTATGTAACCGACTTTGTACCACCCTAGGCCCCTCCGGTGTCTATATAAACCGGAAGGTTTAGTCCGTAGAGGAGATCATAATCTGACAGGCTAGACTTCTAGGGTTTAGCTATTATGATCTCGTGGTAGATCAACTCTTTTAACCCCCATACTCATCAATATCAATCAAGCAGGACGTAGGGTATTACCTCCATCAAGAGGGCCCAAACCTGGGTAAAACTTCGTGTCCTCTGTCACCTGTTACCATCAACCTTAGAGCATCTCTAGCCGTTGGCCCCCCGGGAGGGGCTAAAAATCGCCCCCTGGGGGCACACCGGCGCTAAACCGCGCACTAGGGGCGTGATGCCCCCCAGTCGCGGTGCCCACGTTTTTTTAAAAAAGTCAAACACGACGCAAACACGGCTCAAATTTAACGCAAACATCGGCAAGTTCGTTCAAATTTAAACAAATTTTACAAAAAAAGAAAAAAAAACTAGCACGGGCTGCCCCCACCGTCTCCATCTCCGCTCCTCGCCGTCTACCTCGCCGCTCGCCGCCCGCCGCCCGCCTTTACAGTTCTACATGCCGAGGAGGCGGTAGAACCGCGTGTAGTCGCCGCTGTCGTCGTCGTCATCGTCGTCGTCTCCGTCGCCGCCGTCCCTGCTGCATCCCTCCCCTGGTTAGCGCGGCGGGTTGGATGGTCCGGGGGCGTCGTCGTCGTCGTTGTCGAGGACCACGATGCCGTGCTCGTCCTCTCGCCCACGCTTGCGGGCGGCGATGTCACGACTGGATTTTCCGGGTTTTAAATTCCAGAAAAAGACCGTCGTGCTCATCAGCCCCAGGATTACTGTTAGTTGATGAGGCTCCAACTTGATACAGAAATTCCAAGCAAAATACAACATATGTAGTACAAGACCATTCTGGCCTATGAGTACAACAATTGGGTTTCTAGTGGTCGATGGCGGAAGCGGTTTGTGAGACATCAGTGTCTATGGGACTCCATTTCCCACAGGAACAGCTGACCAGGTTAACTCCTATCTTCGCGAGGCTGCTATCACCGTTGCTTAGGTCTCAAGGCTGTCATCGTCACGCTCCTCTCCAAGCAGAAATCTAGCCAAGACAATAGCCAGGGACAAGCCAGTGAGTACTTTGAATGTACTCACAAACATTAAGAACACAGGTATAATATAATTGATAATCATGCACAAAAAAAATTCTATGATCATATCGCCAGGTCATAAATAAAACATCTTTTATGCATGCAAGCAGGTTATTATCATGCAACATGAATAAGCAGTAATAGAGTGGGAATAAAATGCCGCAGTCGGGCGTCTGAGCGACACCACATAAAGGGCTTTTAAAAGAAATGCCACAGTCGGGCGTCTGAGCGACACCACATAAAGGGCTTTAAAGAAATGCCACAGTCGGGCGTCTGAGCGACACCACATAAAGGGCTTTAAAAGAAATGCCACAGTCGGGCGTCTGAGCGACACCACATAAAGGGCTTAATAAGAGAAATGCCACAGTCGGGTGTCTGAGCGACACCACATAAAGGGCTTTTAAAAGAAATGCCACAGTCGGGCGTCTGAGCGACACCACATAAAGGGCTTTAAAAGAAATGCCACAGTCGGGCGTCTGAGCGACACCACATAAAGGGCTTACAAGATAAATAATCACAATGAATATCCAGGAGGTAGAACCGTCCCAGGGATACTCGATAATATAAATAATGCAACGGGTTAGTCCATCACAAGATAATAATCATAATCTTCACAAGTCACAAGTCACGGTCCAAGTTCTGGTTTAACAATATCTCCTCCGAAGACCGACACTAAGACCAACACTTGACCCATCCCAGACTGTAATCCTTAACCATGGACACGGCTATTCGAATAGGTTTTAATCTCTGCAGAGGGTGTACTCTTTACCCACGAGTAACGGATTCCTTTAGTCCATCGGGACTAATTCCGTCTACGGCCTTTTAGTTGAAAACACGCCTAACTTGCACACACCAGCTTAACTCATCGGTGTCTGGAATCACCCACGACACTTGTTAAGCAAAACTCTAAGTGGGGAGGCTACAACCTCGCGTAGCATGGGATCAAATTTATATCGCGCGCTCTAAGGGGTGGCCTCCCCTCTCGGTCTCAACCGGAAACACCCATGCCCCCGGACCAGGTGGCATGCCTACCGGCTACAACCGATATCTTCCACCATGGCCTCTCTGTACGGTGTGTGCTTGAAAGGGGTTGACGACTTACTGAACCATACCCTACCTGCGGCAGGGACAAGTGGTAGTACATAGCAAGTATGGGGGTTACTGGAAACAAGACTCGGTCTACGGTCGACTCAGGAGGTTTATAAGTTCCCTGCATGACATGTAAACAAATATATTTCAATCAACAAAATCACCACTCAATATACCTTACCATGCCATACCGGACATAACCGTCCCGACGGGGACCGGCGACAAGCTCACTCCTACCCAAGGCAGAGGCTTTCCCGGATTCCTTTCCGGCATGCATGCAAGGCACATGAGGGTGATTACCATCACAAGTATATTCATTTCCAACAGCAAGGAAAATCACTAATATGCCTTCATGCAAATGATCATATCACATGAAATAACAAGTTCTCCGATATAAGGTGGTGTTATAAACGTGTCAACTAACACACCAAAAATATTATTCCGGGTTCAGAATGCTTGCCTTTAATGGTGTGGAGAGGTGGGGGTGCTCTCCAAAATTTTTGAAAGCTTCCTTCTCTCCCAAAAATCCTATTTCCAAAAATATGCAAATAACACATATTTCAAAAACAGTACAAAAAAGTTGTTTGGAAAATTTTCAAATAAATCTTAAAATAAACTAGACAATATTTGAGAGATGTAGGAAAAAGAATTAATTCATTTGGAGTTATATTTAAAAAGTTATAGGCAGTCAAAGTTGTGGTCAAAATCTGTTTTTAAAATAAAACAGAAAAGAAAACGTTTCGAATAAACACGTACACGTCGAAAGCGTATTTTGGAAATGCGCTTCCACTTAACCCACGTGGACCGGCGCTGGGTCACTGACAGTGGGCCCGCCTGGCCCACTGGTCAGGTTTGGCCAGGTCCGCCCGCGTCTTCTCCCTCCTCTGGCCCGAGCGGGCGGGGCTCCGCGAGGCTTCACGGCGGAATGACGGCACCCGTTCGGGGAACGGAGGCCATCGGGCGTGCTCAGGGGATTCAGACGGTCACTCCGGTGGTCGATATGTCTCGGGGATGGACGGAGCTGCCCGGCGGCGAGCTTCGCGGCGGAATGGAGACCGTCGGCAAGGTGATTTTTCTTCCCGCGGTGTGTCCCTGATCAAATTGAGGTAGTGGGAATGGTTCACGGGAGGATGAGGAAGCTTGGTGGAAGAGAACGGGGAGAGGGGGGAGTACGTAGATGGTGCCGGATTGGCCGGGGCGGTGGCGGCGGCAGGAGTTTCCGGAGATGGGGAAGGAGGCCTCCCCGGGTCGAATGCGAGCTAGGGGAGTGCCATTGGGGTGGCCTGAGGTTGCCTGCGTGCTCGGGGAAGTTCGGGGACCTCCTTTATAGCGCGACGAGGTCGGTTCCGCGGCGCGCGGATAAGGTCGCCGGCGACCGCCATTCTGTAGCTAGGGCGTCGTGGCGGCGACGAGCGCTAGTGGACACACTCTGGATGAGCTCGCGCTGTTCCAGGGGCCAGGTGGCGAGCGGGAGAGGCTTGGGCGGCGCCTGAACGGAGCAGGGGCTGTCGGCGGCCGTGGCGGCTAGCTCTTGGCCTGCCGGGCGTGGCGAGGGGCGGCTTGGCGCGTGCGGTGAGAAGGGAGCGAGTGGCGTGGCTCTGCAGTGGTGGCAAGGCCAGGGGCACGACGCGTCGGCTGGGCGCGGCACGTGCAAAACGCGTGCCAAACGCACGCTCTGCTCGCGCTCTGGGCACGCACGGGATGTGCTCGACACAATGCCAGAGCACGCTAGAGGTCGTGGGAGAGGCTGGCGAGAAACAGGGCTAGGTTAGGGATAGTGGGGTGATCAAGGGACAAGGTGGTTAGGTCAGGAGACCAAGTTCACAATGCAAATTCAAGATCATGTCAAATCTGGCCATGCTCTCCAGGTGTTTGACAAAATGCCACAGGCACCTAGGCTTTCTTGGGGTGGCCAAATTCTCCAGATCAGGGTCTCCTTAGATGCAAGAGAGAGTGGTGAGGTTAGTTTGTGAAAAGCACAAACTTGTTAGTGCAAGTTTTGCAAAACTTCAATTCTGGACAGGAAATAAATGACATTATTTCATGAACCAAAAATATGCCAATGGGTGCATGCTCCTGGACTTAGGGGTTTGGTAGGGAGGTACTATAAGCAGGAGAAAGCACAAGGTCATTGGAGCAAAAATAAATAGGGTTGCAGTAGAAATCACAAGGCTGGACCAGAATGGAAAAGAGGTTGATTCACTCAAAATTTTCAAAGAACAGCACTAGGTTTTTGCATAAAGTTGAATCATATGCTACTACCAACATCCCATAATTTTGGTGGAGGCCAGAAAGAAATATTTAAATGGGTTGTAGTGCAAATGCACTCTGGACCAGAGAAGAAAAATTGAGTGTAGAGCTCAAAATATTTCATGAATAAAAGATATTTTTGTATAAAAGTGATTTAAAAACATCACATGACATCTCCAAATTTTGGTTGGAATTTTAGGTGAATTTATCAAATGGTTGTAGTTCAATTATGGCCATATAACCTTGAAAAACCATTTTTCAAGAAAATAAAGATCAAGCAAATTAATTATGTAATTAGTTATACTGATAAAAGAAAAGTTTTTCTTGAGAGGTTAAACAAGTCCAATAACATATTTGAAAGGTTTTCACTTTAGGGAACAACTCCATGATAATAAGAAAGGAAATGTTTTAAAAATCAAAAGGGAGTCCAAAAAATCAAAGTTTTAATTCCTGGCAAAAAATTTAATTTAATAAAACAAGGCCAAAATTTTGGGGTGTCACAACACTACCCCCCTTAAGAAAAATCTCGTCCTCGAGATTTGTTAAAAGCTGTTTTAAGAAAAACTATACGCAATAAAAATGTGGCTACAGTGAGAGGGCAATAAGTGGTGAAAAACCACAGTGTGAACACTGGTGCTGCGTGGAAAAATCTACGGTTCGGGACAAAAATGTGAGATTTCTACGCTGGATATAAATTTAGAATAACTTCTAAATTAAAAAAAAATACGCTGGTCGTACCCGAGAGCACAGTGCTCTCTCTGGCCGACAGGTGGACCCGGGGCCCACTGTCAGCCTCTTCTTCTCCCTCTGGCTCTCTCTTCTTCCTCTCTCCCGCGCGCTTTCTCCACCGGCGACGCCTAACGCGTAGGGCATCTAGGTCGTACCGCGGTAGTGCGCGGCGTGCTAGCTGCCGGTGCAGCGTGTACTCACCTCGCGGGCCAGCGGGCTGTCGGCACTGCTCGCGGATTCGACTCCGAACACCGGCGATCGGCGACGAGCGGCGTTGGTGGACTTCGCCCACCGTACACCGAGCTCGAGCTATAAAACGGCCGGGGTGCCTCTCTCTTCTTCCTCACACCTGGCCTCACTTCTCCTCCTCCTTCTCCCTCCATTACTGCTTACAAAAGCTCGGGTTAGGCTCTAATGGCGGAGGCGATGCCGGACTGGTTTGCGATCCTGATATGCGGAGGGCTGGCGACACTGCTGGGGCTCTCCGTGCTCCTGTGCGCGATGATCCTCGACGATCGTCGCGACGCTGCTGCTCGGGTGTTGGCTCTCCGTGGTGGTGGTGATCACGAGGAGTAGATGGGGTGTGCCGGTTGCTAACCGTTGTTAGGGGGTGATTAGCTGGATGCAACACTGTTGCAAAGTTTTGCAAATAGTGTATGTGTCCGAATGATTATGGTTGTGAGTCTGCTGCCGTGGTGCTGTGTGAAATTAATAAATCCACGCTGTGAGAAAGTGTAGATGTAGTAACTCAGGGAATAGAAATCTTACTCCAGGATTTTGCGAGGGAAAACAGTTAATCTAAAGGAGTATAAACCACAACAAAAACTACACACATTAGTAGAAACCAAATAATTGACTCGTCGTACAAACTCAGGGTATCACGCATAAGTCACACACATAAATAAATGTTGTAATAATGAACACCGCAGCGATGTTCTAAAATGGAAACGGTAACTGGACGGGGTCCCTAGAAAACGTCTCTGGTACTGGGATACACTCCTCTTCTATCGGGGGAAGTGGATTGACCAATCGATGTACGTGTCTCTCCTGGTCGGGCCTTAGTGCTCTGCCAATGGCGATCTGAGGATTTAAATCTGCGAGGCTCTGAAGATAACCCATCACACGTTGGGATAAATGCTCTTGAGCGATGACGTACTGGACAAGGTTGGCCAGGACTGGGTCTCTCTCAATGCGTCCACCAGGAAAAGATGTCACCCCTCCGGGTGCTGCACGGCTCGGGAAGTAATAATACCCTCGTTCGCTGGCATAAGGTACCGCGAATCGAAGGCGAGCAAGCGCTTCGTATGCAACAGCTTCTATGGCCATATGTGGGGTTGGCATAGATTTCCCCACGAAGGAGACTTCCGTTGGATCTTGGTTTGAGTTTACGGGAGGGATGTGTACTGCTGCCCAATATCTTGAGGTGGAAGGGGTAATTCTTGATTTGAACAGCTCGTACTGGGGTGGCTGGGTAGCGCCCATGGTACTGCAGGTAAAATCCCGCAATATCTTGACAAAACTACCCGGGGTTGCATCTGGGGTTCTCAGATAAATGCTAGGGCTCGGCATGGCTAGGAAATGGTTGTGAGGGTGGTGCACAAGGTGAGAGATGCTTGGCAAGGTCACGCGGTGGCCTTTTTATAGCACCGGAGCTGGGTTATTTTTACCGAGGTGAATGGTAAAGAAAAATTTTCAGCCCTGCTCCAAGGGTCGGGGTCAAGCCACAGGTTCACACATCTCACTATATTGATGTGTTACTGTGGGGTTGACGGGGTGATTTTTTTGTAACTGCGTCCGGGATAGAAATCTTATACTGCATACTGGCGTATCCAGGCAAGGCTACCATTAAAACAGAGGCACGACAACAGGCGGCATTTAATTACAAGACCACACGATTACAAAGCGAGGGTACACTGGGCTCGATACGACTCAGGTGACTTAGTCTACCTCGTTTACATCCAAGCGGGCGTGCCTTGAGGCTCCTCCACGGGTCTCGTCGTCGGAATTAGCTGGAGTGGGTTGAGGGGCTGCAGGCTCGGGGTAGTGATGAGGACCATCTCGGGGATTGTTGGCCACAATCCCGTTGGAGTGTGCTCCTAATATGCGACGAAGCACCTCTGGGGTTATCGTAGCACCTTGGCCTATGCTGGGGCAGGCCTCAGGGACTCGATCGGGTGTCCAAACAGCACGACTGGGTTGTCGGCGTTGGGCTCATTTTCTTCTCTCGCCGGGGCTCGATGAACCAGCTCTCCACGAGCTGCGATTAGATCAATAGTGATTTGATCGCACAGTTCCTCTAGTGTACTTACATAGCGCACTAGGTGCAACAATGCAGGATCTGTCTCGTGATCTCCGTTGGTAACTTGGGGTGGCCTACCATACCCTTCACGTCTGGGGTAGAAGTGGAACGAGCGACAGTTAACTCTAGGCGACAAGTGCCGGAGATGAACTATAGCCTCTCGAGCAGCTAGTTGGATGGCTTGAAGCTCAAAGGAAGTTGTTCTTCCGGTGAACCTGTAGGGGCGCTCGGGCTCTAGACCCCTACCGTAGATGTGTACAGTGGCCCAGAATTGACGGTTCTCACCGCTCATGGGTCCTTGGTACACAACATATTCTGGGGGCTCTTCTAACGCATAGGCACGACGGGTGAGGTTTGCGAGTATGGTCACAAAGCCTCCAAGGTTGGTTGCTGTGGTCTCATTGTGCACGACAGGGCCAGGCATTGTAGCTTGGTTTGGGGTAGAGGCTGTGCTGTGCTGTGTTGGGGCTAGCGTGCCCCTTTTTATAGGAAAAAGAGGACGGAGTCTTCCTTTGCACGCTTGCGAGAAAGGACTATTTAAGATTCGATCACTGGCGCATGAGCGACAGGTTAGGTTGATAGGTTGGGCACCGACTGCCAAAAGGTGTTGGGTCACTGTGTGGCTATCTTGCACGAGAAGTTTGGCTGGGGTTTGGTTATGGTTTGGTGGGTTGGTTTTCCTAAGTTTATAGACCCGGCTAAGATAGGATTAGCCAATGGTCAGCCTGGCTCTGATACCAAGTCTGTCACGACCGGATTTTCCGGGTTTTAAATTCCAGAAAAAGACCGTCGTGCTCATCAGCCCCAGGATTACTGTTAGCTGATGAGGCTCCAACTTGATACAGAAATTCCAAGCAAAATACAACATATGTAGTACAAGACCATTCTGGCCTGTGAGTACAACAATTGGGTTTCTAGTGGTCGATGGCGGAAGCGGTTTGTGAGACATCAGTGTCTATGGGACTCCATTTCCCACAGGAACAGCTGACCAGGTTAACTCCTATCTTCGCGAGGCTGCTATCACCGTTGCTTAGGTCTCGAGGCTGTCATCGTCACGCTCCTCTCCAAGCAGAAATCTGGCCAAGACAATAGCCAGGGACAAGCCAGTGAGTACTTTGAATGTACTCGCAAACATTAAGAACACAGGTATAATATAATTGATAATCATACACAAAAAAAAATTCTATGATCATATCGCCAGTCATAAATAAAACATCTTTTATGCATGCAAGCAGGTTATTATCATGCAACATGAATAAGCAGTAATAGAGTGGGAATAAAATGCCGCAGTCGGGCGTCTGAGCGACACCACATAAAGGGCTTTAAAAGAAATGCCACAGTCGGGCGTCTGAGCGACACCACATAAAGGGCTTTAAAAGAAATGCCACAGTCGGGCGTCTGAGCGACACCACATAAAGGGCTTTAAAAGAAATGCCACAGTCGGGCGTCTGAGCGACACCACATAAAGGGCTTTAAAAGAAATGCCACAGTCGGGCGTCTGAGCGACACCACATAAAGGGCTTTAAAAGAAATGCCACAGTCGGGCGTCTGAGCGACACCACATAAAGGGCTTTAAAAGAAATGCCACAGTCGGGCGTCTGAGAGACACCACATAAAGGGCTTTAAAAGAAATGCCACGGTCGGGCGTCTGAGCGACACCACATAAAGGGCTTACAAGGTAAATAATCACAATGAATATCCAGGAGGTAGAACCGTCCAGGGATACTCGATAATATAAATAATGCAACGGGTTAGTCCATCACAAGATAATAATCATAATCTTCACAAGTCACAAGTCGCGGTCCAAGTTCTGGTTTAACAATATCTCCTCCGAAGACCGACACTAAGACCAACACTTGACCCATCCCAGACTGTAATCCTTAACCATGGACACGGCTATTCGAATAGGTTTAATCTCTGCAGAGGGTGTACTCTTTACCCACGAGTAACGGATTCCTTTAGTCCATCGGGACTAGTTCCGTTTACGGTCTTTTAGTTGAAAACACGCCTAACTTGCACACACCAGCTTAACTCATCGGTGTCTGGGATCACCCACGACACTTGTTAAGCAAAACTCTAAGTGGGGAGGCTACAACCTCGCGTGGCATGGGATCAAATTTATATCGCGCGCTCTAAGGGGTGGTCTCCCCTCTCGGTCTCAACCGGAAACACCCATGCCCCGGACCAGGTGGCATGCCTACCGGCTACAACCGATATCTCCCACCATGGCCTCTCTGTACGGTGTGTGCTTGAAAGGGGTTGACGACTTACTGAACCATACCCTACCTGCGGCAGGGACAAGTGGTAGTACATAGCAAGTATGGGGGTTACTGGAAACAAGACTCGGTCTACGGTCGACTCAGGAGGTTTATAAGTTCCCTGCATGACATGTAAACAAATATATTTCAATCAACAAAATCACCACTCAATATACCTTACCATGCCATACCGGACATAACCGTCCCGACGGGGACCGGCGACAAGCTCACTCCTACCCAAGGCAGAGGCTTTCCCGGATTCCTTTCCGGCATGCATGCAAGGCACATGAGGGTGATTACCATCACAAGTATATTCATTCCAACAGCAAGGAAAATCACTAATATGCCTTCATGCAAATGATCATATCACATGAAATAACAAGTTCTCCGATATAAGGTGGTGTTATAAACGTGTCAACTAGTGCACCAAAAATATTATTCCGGTGTTCAAAATGCTTGCCTTTAATGGTGTGGAGAGGTGGGGGTGCTCTCCAAAATTTTTGAAAGCTTCCTTCTCTCCCAAAAATCCTATTTCCAAAAATATGCAAATAACACATATTTCAAAAACAGTACAAAAAAGTTGTTTGGAAAATTTTCAAATAAATCTTAAAATAAACTAGACAATATTTGAGAGAGGTAGGAAAAAGAATTAATTCATTTGGAGTTATATTTAAAAAGTTATAGGCAGTCAAAGTTGTGGTCAAAATCTGTTATTTAAAATAAAACAGAAAAGAAAACGTTTCGAATAGACACGTACACGTCGAAAGCGTATTTTGGAAATGCGCTTCCACTTAACCCACGTGGACCGGCGCTGGGTCACTGACAGTGGGCCCGCCTGGCCCACTGGTCAGGTTTGGCCAGTCGCCCGCGTCTTCTCCCTCCTCTGCCCGAGCGGGGCGGGGCTCCGGCGAGGCTCACCGGCGAATGACAGCACCGTTCGGGGAACGGAGGCCATCCGCGTGCTCAGGGGATCAAGACGGTCACTCCGGTGGTCGATATGGTCTCGGGGATGGACAGAGCTGCCGGCGGCGAGCTTCGCGGCGGATGGAGACCGTCGGGCAAGGTGATTTTTCTCCCGCGGTGTGTCCCGATCAAAATTGAGTAGTGGGAATGGTTCACGGGAGGATGAGGAAGCTCTTGGTGGAGAGAACGGAGAGGGGGAGGTACTAGAGGTGCCGGATTGGCCGGGGCGGTGGTGGCGGCAGGAGTTGCCGGAGATGAGGAAGGAGGCCTCCCCGGGTCGAATGCGAGCTAGGGGAGTGCCATTGGGGTGGCCTGAGGTTGCCTGCGTGCTCAGGGGAGTTCGGGGACCTCCATCTATAGCGCGACGAGGTCGGTTCCGCGGCGGCCGCGGATAAGGTCGCCGGCGACCGCCATTCTGTAGCTAGGGCGTCGTGGCGGCGACGAGCGCTAGTGGACACACTCGTGGATGAGCTCGCGCTGTTCCAGGGGCCAGGTGGCGAGCGGGAGAGGCTTGGGCGGCGCTGAACGGAGCAGGGGCTGTCGGCGGCCGTGGCGGCTAGCTCTTGGCCTGCCGGGCGTGGCGAGGGGCGGCTTGGCGCGTAGCGGTGAGAAGGGAGCGAGTGGCGTGGCTCTGCAGTGGTGGCAAGGCCAGGGGCGCGACGCGTCGGCTCGGGCGCGGCACGTGCAAAACGCGTGCCAAACGCACGCTCTGCTCACGCTCTGGGCACGCACGGGATGTGCTCGACACAATGCCAGAGCACGCTAGAGGTCGCAGTTGAGGCTGGGAAGAAAAGGGCTAGGTTAGGGTTAGATAGAGGGTGAATGGGCATGGTGGTTAGGTCAGGAGACCAAGTTCACAAAGCAAATTCAAGATCATGTCAAATCTGGCCATGCTCTCCAGGTGTTTGACAAAATGCCACAGGCACCTAGGCTTTTCTTGGGGTGGCCAAATTCTCCAGATCAGGGTCTCCTTAGATGCAAGAGAGAGTGGTGAGGTTAGTTTGTGAAAAGCACAAACTTGTTAGTGCAAGTTTTGCAAAACTTCAATTCTGGACAGGAAATAAATGACATTATTTCATGAACCAAAAATATGCCAATGGGTGCATGCTCCTGGACTTAGGGGTTTGGTAGGGAGTACTATAAGCAGGAGAAAGCACAAGGTCATTGGAGCAAAAATAAATAGGGTTGCAGTAGAAATCACAAGGCTGGACCAGAATGGAAAAGAGGTTGATTCACTCAAAATTTTCAAAGAACAGCACTAGGTTTTTGCATAAAGTTGAATCATATGCTACTACCAACATCCCATAATTTTGGTGGAGGCCAGAAAGAAATATTTAAATGGGTTATAGTGCAAATTGCACTATGGACCAGAGAAGAAAAATTTTGTGTAGAGCTCAAAATATTTCATGAATAAAAGATATTTTTGCACAAAAGTGATTTAAAAACATCACATAACATCTCCAAATTTTGGTTGGAATTTTAGGTGAATTTATCAAATGGTTGTAGTTCAATTATGGCCATATAACCTTGAAAAACCATTTTTCAAGAAAATAAAGATCAAGCAAATTAATTATGTAATTAGTCATACTGGTAAAAGAAAAGTTTTTCTTCAGAGGTTAAACAAGTCCAATAAAATATTTGAAAGGTTTTCACTTTAGGGAACAACTCCATGATAATAAGAAAGGAAATGTTTTAAAAAAATCAAAAGGGAGTCCAAAAAAATCAAAGTTTTAATTCCTGGCAAAAATTTTAATTTAATAAAACAGGGCCAAAATTTTGGGGTGTCACAGGCGATCTCCTCCAGGGCCCGGCGCTGCCGGACCATCTCGTCGCGGAGGTAGTCGTCCCACACCCACCGCAGGGCGTCCTCATCGGAGAAGTCGCGCCTGGCTATCCTCGTACTCCACGGGGAGGTCAGGCTCCGGCTTGGGCTCGACGAGGACGAAGCGGCCGGTGAGGGGCGGAGTCGCTGATGCGGACGCCGGAGCTGCGGGTGCGCGCGCTGACAGGCGTGTCCTGGGGCTCCGGCTTGACGGGGCGGAGGCAGGGAGAGCCCGACGAGCGGCCGGACGAGGAGGAGGACGCCCCGGGCCACTCCATGCGCCTCGGCGTCCAGGAGCTTCCACGACGGCGTTAGAAGGACGGGTGAGAGGGGTACTCGAGGCGCGGCGTGTTGCCGCCCTCGATGTACTCGAGGACGGCCTCCAACGTGCAGCCGGGCACGCCCCACCACCTGCGCCGGCCCTCGGAGTTGAGCCTACCGGAGGGCACGACGCCGTTGGTGGCCTCGAGCTGCTCGGCGTGACGACGGCGGAAGTAGGGCTCCCAGAGCGGGCTGTCGGGGACGTACCGTGGCCCCTCCCTCGCCGCCCGCGGCAGGGGCGTGCGGATACGTGCAATCTCCGCACGCCGCGCCGCCCCGGTGGGTGGTGGTGGCACCGGCACGCCGCCGGCGCTGATCCTCCAAGCCCCGGGCACCCGCATGTCCGGCGGGACCGGGTCTCGGCCTCGAAAAGGAGGCGAGCCTCGTCCTCGTGAAGATGGCGGCGCCCGAAGCCATTCGCCGACGCGCCGTCGCCTGGAAAGCGCTCGGCCATTCTTCTGAACTGGAGACGGCAATAGGAGGAAGGGGGGGAAATGGGCGCGTCGGCGGTGGAGTATCTGTGCGTGCCTCCGGCGCACTGGTGGTCGGCTTATATAGGCGGAGGCGCCGCGTGGTAGGCTTGGCCGGCGTGTTACGCGTAGCTTGATGGCGTGGCGGCCGAGGGGACACGCGTCGCTCGGCCTTCACTGCGCCGCCCGTGAGGCATCCATGGAGGCTGACCGGCACGGCAGCGCGCGCAGCGTGCAGCTTTGGCATTGATTCGCCACGGGAAACGAGGCGATGAGGACGACGAAGCGGCGAGAAGAGAGTCGAGTGTAGGATCTAGAAGTAGATGTGTCTAGAGGGGGGGTGATTAGACACTTAATGCTAAAGTTGCAATTTTTAAGCTTTTTCGGTTTAAGTGGAGTTTAGGCACAATTTCAACATACAAAATACATATCAAGCAAGCATGCAAAGAGTATATGAGCAGCGGAATGTAAAGCATGCAACTTGCAAGAATGTAAGGGGAAGGGTTTGGAGAATTCAA
Organism: Triticum urartu; assembly: GCF_003073215.2. Lineage (NCBI taxonomy): Eukaryota > Viridiplantae > Streptophyta > Magnoliopsida > Poales > Poaceae > Triticum > Triticum urartu. The sequence goes on from NC_053027.1 coordinate 475,467,870, forward strand.
ACGCAATTGGAGACATGGATGTTTTTCCCGTGGTTCGGATAGGTGGTGCTATCCTACATCCACGTTGATGGAGACTTCAACCCACGAAGGGTAACGGTTGCGCGAGTCCACGGAGGGCTCCACCCACAAAGGGTAACGGTTGCGCGAGTCCACGGAGGGCTCCACCCACGAAGGGTCCACGAAGAAGCAACCACCCACAAAGGGTCCACGAAGAAGCAACCTTGTCTATCCCACCATGGCCATCGCCCACGGACTTGCCTCACTAGCGGTAGATCTTCACGAAGTAGGCGATCTCCTTGCCCTTACAAACTCCTTGGTTCAACTCCACAATCTTGTCGGAGGCTCCCAAGTGACACCTAGCCAATCTAGGAGACACCACTCTCCAAGAAGTAACAAATGGTGTGTAGGTAATGAACTCCTTGCTCTTGTGCTTCAAATGATAGTCTCCCCAACACTCAACTCTCTCTCATAGGATTTGGATTTTGTGGAAAGAAGATTTGAGTGGAAAGCAACTTGGGGAAGGCTAGAGATCAAGATTCATATGGTAGGAATGGAATATCTTGGTCTCAACACATGAGTAGGTGGTTCTCTCTCAGAACATATGAGTTGGAATTGTGTATGTGTTCTGATGGCTCTCTCCACGAATGAAGAGGAGGTGGAGGGGTATATATAGCCTCCACACAAAATCCAACCGTTACACACAGTTTTCCAATCTCGGTGGGACCGAATCAACAAACTCGGTCGGACCGAAAAGGTAAACCTAGTGACCGTTAGAGATTTTCGGTGGGACTGACATGCAACTCGGTAGGACCGATATGGTTAGGGTTTGGGCATAACGTAATCTCGGTGAGACCGATTACACAAACTCGGTGAGACCGATTTTGGTAATTAGCTAACCAGAGAGTTGGTCAGGCAAACTCGGTGGGACCGATTTGCTCTTTCGGTGAGACCGAAAAGTTACAAAAAGGAAACACTGAATTTACATTGCAATCTCGGTGGGACCGATCCCTCTTTCGGTGAGACCGAAAAGTTACGAAAGGGAAACAGAGAGTTTGCAATCCCATCTCGGTGAGACCGAGATCCCTATCGGTAGAACCGAATTGCTAGGGTTTGGCAGTGGCTTATGACAAATGAAACTCGGTGGCGCCGGATAGAAAGAATCGGTAGGACCGAGTTTGGCTTAGGGTTTAGGTCATATGTGGAAGTGGGAAAGTAGCTGAGGATTTTGGAGCATATCATTTAAGCACATGAAGCAAGAGGCTCATTAAGCAACACCTCATCCCTCCTTGATAGTATTGGCTTTTCCTATGGACTCAATGTGATCTTGGATCACTAAAATAATGAAGAGTCTTGAGCTTGAAGCTTTAGCCAATCCTTTGTCCTTAGCATCTTGAAGGAGTTCCCACAACCTTTAGTCCATGCCACTCCATTGTTGAACTTATCTGAAACATGCTAGATAGAAATGTTAGTCCAACAAGAGATATGTTGTCATCAATTATCAAAACCACCTAGGGAGCACTTGTGCTTTCAATCTCCCCCTTTTTGGTAATTGATGGCAACATACATCAAAGCTTTAGATAAAGATATAAAGAACAGCAAGTAAAGCTTTGGAAGGACATGTAACAAGCATAGGCTCCCCCTACATGTATGCACTCATGTAAATATGAAATATAGAGGCATGTGAGAGCATAACCATGACAGAGTAGGCAATGTGTTACATGTATCTTGGCCATATGCATCAGAGCAAAATATTATCAAGGAAAATACCTTCATGCTCATGAGTCCTTCTTGCAAACAGTATGTACATAAGCAAGAACTCCTCATACTCATGATTTTGATGCATATACTTACCTTGTGGTCTTGAGTTGGCTTAGGATGGAATGAACCTGCACAAACAAAGTTAGATAACACAGGTACATCCACTAGCCAGAGCAAACAAAACAAACCACAAGAATACCAAGACTGGGATGACATGTAGAGAGTGACAAGACTGGGATGACATTGGATTCAACATGTCCCAAAGAATAAAGATATGCAATGAATTTGACTGATTTCTTTCCCTTAGGTGTCTTGCTCCCCCTGAATCTTACATGGGATATTGGGAGAAGATAGGGAACAGAAAATCAGAGCTGAAAGATACAAATGAACAGAACTTAATGAAAATACATGTCTTTCCCCCCAAAAAGGCATGTGACATCTCTCCTCTTGAACATCAAGCATCAAGCATCTGGGACATCTGGGATCCTTGAGTATTCTCTCCTGCTGGAAGTCTCTCTCTCCCCCTTAATACTTTCTCTCTTGTAGGTTTGGTCCTTGAGACTTTTTCTCTCCCTTGATGTGATCTCTCTCTCCTACAGGCTTTGATGTGATCTCTCTCTCCCCCTTTGACATCAATTTCCAAGAAGGGCTTTCTGGAATCCGTCGTATAGGTTTGGTCCTTGAGACTCAGCACAAAGCAATGGATAAAATTGTGATGCTTGTAGAGGACAAGATTCATTGAGTGGAGCTGGATCAGAAGAAATATAGAACAAGTGGCAAACTGTTTTTCTGATTGCAAAGTCGGTGGCACCGAGTGGCATATTTCGGTGGTACCGAAAAGATTCGGTTGGACCGAAAATTGCAAGTCGGTGAAACCGAGTTTACACAGAGAAAAACACTTGTCACCTCAGCTCACTAGACATGTAGGATCTCACAAAGATTTGCAATGAATTACCTGAAGGATTTGCAAGGAATTGAATGCAGAAAATGCAGAACAAAAACAAAGAGAAAAGAGAAGAAACTGAAAGATCTAGATGAAGTTTTTTTTTTAAAAAAAGAGAAAGAAACTAAACATGCATGAGACAAATGCAATAACACAGAAAAGAACACAAGAGAACTTCATCTAGAGTTGGGCGGTGACATAGTCACCTATGTTAGAGTATATTGACTTAGGAGTCAAGTGAGAACACTTGATCATAGGTCATACGCATTGTTTAAGCTCAAAATGGGGTTACCATTTTTCGTTTAAGCATCTTGATGTATTCACATCTTGTTGAGTTGCTTTGACTCATGTCTTGGAGTAAAGCTTCTCTAAGATGGAATAACATACCTTGGGTGGTGGTGTGGTTCTTGCTCATGTAGTTGAACTTGTGTGGGTGCTCAAGGTTGATGTAGCTCATCAAGAGTTGGGAGCACCACTTGGAGTTTGATTTCATATACCTACATGGGTTAGTTCTTGCAAGGAAGAGCACTTGTGTATCCAAAAATGACAATCATGAAGCTCAACATAGAATTTGTCAAGGGATATGTTTGAATGGTTTTGTGCTTCCTTGTCTTCAACCACCATTGTGTAGAGTCTTGGTGATGTAGAGATTGCTCAAGATGTGAGTGAGTCGCAATCTCATGGAATTAGATTCAACCAAGCACCTACATGGGTTAGACAACATGCAAGGTACAAATATATCCAAGACATAAGATAGTCATCATAAGAGATATATCATGGATTAGTCATAAGCTCATGTCTTGCATGTATCCAATGGAGTTTCTACTCCAAGTTCGAAGCATCAATGATGTTCAATTCTCCTCTCAACCTGCAAAACACTTTCTCATCAAGTGGTTTAGTAAATATATCCGCTAATTGCTTATCGGTGCGAACGTGCTTAAGATTAATGTCACCCTTAGCAACATGATCTCGAATGAAATGATGATGAACTTCAATATGCTTAGTTCAAGAATGTTGTAAAGGATTACGACCAATTTTGATAGCACTTTCATTGTCACAAAGTAGTGGAACATGTTTCACATAAATCCCATAATCTTTAAGAGTTTGGGTCATCCAAAGTAATTGAGCACAACATGAACCAGCGGCAATGTATTCCGCTTCGGCGGTGGATAAGGATACCGAGTTTTGTTTCTTGGAAGACCAAGACACAAGAGATCTACCAAGAAATTGACAAGTACCCGAAGTGGACTTTCTATCAATCTTGTCTCCGGCATAATCCGAGTCAGAATAGCCAACAAGATCAAAAGAAGACCTCTTAGGATACCAAATGCCAAAATTTGGTGTATGGATTAAATATCTCACTATCCTTTTCACAGCCTTAAGATGACATTCTTTAGGAGCAGCTTGATATCGTGCACACATGCACACACTTAGCATAATATCGGACGTGAAGCACATAGGTATAACAATGAACCAATCATAGAGCGATAAACCTTTTGATCAACCGGTTCACCATCTTTGGTCAAATCATTATGTCCACTAGTAGGCATGGGTGTAGACATACCTTTGCATTCTTGCATATTGAACTTCTTGAATAAGTCCTTGGTGTACTTTGTTTGAGAGACAAATGTACCTTCCTTAGTTTGCTTGATTTGCAAACCGAGAAAGAATTTGAGTTCACTCATCATAGACATCTCAAACTTCTCTGACATTAGCTTTCCAAACTTTTCACTAAAGAGAGGGTTAGTTGAACCAAATATGATATCATCAACATAAATTTGGCATACAAATAGTTCTCCATTAACCCTTTTAGTAAAAAGAGTAGAATCAATTTTACCAATTTCAAAACCACTTGTAGTAAGGAACTTGGTCAAGCATTTATACCATGCTCTAGAAGCTTGTTTAAGACCATAAAGAGCTTTGTGAAGTTTGTAAACATGATTTGGTTTCTTAGGATTGATAAAGCTGGGAGGTTGTTTGACATAAACTTCCTCCTCTATTTCACCATTTAGAAAAGCACTTTTAATGTCCATTTGGTACAAGGTGATATTATGGTGATTAGCATAGGCAAGTAAGATGCGAATGGACTCAAGTCTAGCAACGGGAGCATATGTCTCACCATAGTCCATACCTTCGACTTGTGTGTACCCTTGGGCGACGAGACGTGCTTTGTTGCGAACCACTTGTCCATCTTCATCTTGCTTGTTGCGAAATACCCATTTGGTACCAATGATGTTGTGGTTGTTGTCGGGCTTCTCAACCAATGTCCAAACTTGGTTTCTCTCAAAGTTGTGTAGCTCTTCATGCATAGCGTTTATCCAATCCGGATCTTCCAATGCTTCTTCAACCTTCATAGGTTCAATGCTAGAGATGAATGAATAGTTTTCACAAAAGTTAGCTAAACGAGTTTTTGAGCGAGTGATTCTCCCGGTTTGTATATCATTGAGGATTTGCTCGACGGGATGATCTTTGGCAATTCTTGCTCGAACTCATGAGAGCTTTTGCTTGGGTCTTCGTTGAACATCTTCTTCATCTTGTTCTTCTTCTTGGCCTTCTTCATTGTTGACGTCGCCGTTCTCCTGTCGTGGTGGAGAAAGAGGTTGTTGATGTTCGTCTTGATGCATTTCCTTGTCTTCTTCATCTTGGTGTGTCCCACTTGTGGATGCTCCCGTGTCGATTCTTGGTTCACCTTGTCGTGAAGTAGAAGCTTCCACTTGGACGGATGAAGTACTCTCCTTCACCTCCGTTGGACGAATTTTGCCAATGGACAAGTCTTGGATTGCTTCTGAAGGGTCTTTGTCTCCTACATCAATTGGCAATTGCTCTACTTGCGAGCCATTAGATTCATCAAACTTCACGTCTACCGTCTCTTCAACCTTTCGGGTGAAATTGTTGTAGACACGGTAAGTGTGAGAGTTTGAGCCATAACCAAGTAGAAAACCTTCATGAGATTTAGGAGCAAACTTTGAACGACGATGCTTATCAAGAATGTAGCACTTTGAGCTGAATACTCGAAAGTATCCAACTTGGGGTTTGTTACCAATGAGAAGCTCGTATGCCGTCTTGCCGAGTAGCTTGTGAAGATATAAGCGATTTGTTGCGTGACAAGCTGTCTCAACCGCTTCTGCCCAAAAGTACTTCGGCGTCTTGTATTCATCAAGCATCGTTCTTGCCATTTCGATGAGCGTCCGGTTCTTCCTCTCAACAACTCCATTTTGTTGAGGTGTGTACGTAGCCGAGAACTCGTGTGAAATCCCTTCTTCGTCAAGAAAGGTGTCCACATTTGCGTTCTTGAACTCCGTTCCGTTGTCACTCTGAACCTTCTTGATCTTCACGTCAAACTGATTTTGGGCCTTCCTAGCGAAGTTTCTGAAGATCTTCTGGACCTGCGACTTGTCATCAAGAAAGAACACCCACGTAAATCTTGAAAAATCATCAACTATAACTAGACCAAAAGAATTTCCACCGAGACTCTTGTAGGCGTTGGGACCAAAAAGATCCATATGAAGTAGCTCGAGTGGCCTCCTTGTGGTCATGATGTTCTTCACAGGATGTCTTCCTCCAACCTGTTTACCTACTTGACAAGCACTGCAAAGTCTATCCTTATCAAATATGACATCGTTAACTCCAAGGATATGATTTCCTTTAATAAGCTTGTCAAGGTTTCTCATGCCAACGTGACCTAGTCGTCTATGCCACAACCAACCTTTTGAGGATTTAGCAATAAAGCAAGTTTTAGGTTGTGCCTTTTTAGAGAAATCGACAATGTAAAGATCACCTCTACGCACACTGGTAAAGACCATTTTATGATTGTCTCGACGAAATACTTGGCAATCTACCTTAGTAAATAGGACATTCAAACCGAAATCAGCAAGTCTAGATACTGAAAGTAAGTTGTAGCCGAGAGATTCAACGAGCATGACATTTTGAATGGAACTATCATGTGAGATGGCCACCTTACCAAGGCCAACCACTTTACCCTTTGAATTATCACCAAAGGTGACATATTTTCGAGGACCGTCATTTTCAGCAAGCTCACGAAACATCTCTTCATCTCCGGTCATATGATCAGTACATCCACTATCAAGAACCCATTCCTTTCCTCCTGATTCATATCCCCGAAGATTTGCCATAAGACCAAAATGTCTCATTGCATCATCAAGATCGAAGTCACTATCATCATCATCATCATAGTATCCATGTTCATCATGATCTTGTGACTCATCATTTCCTAGAGAGGGTAATTCATTAGATAAATGGTCATCAAAGTGGTCACTTTTATGAATTCTTATAGCTTCGAATATAATATCACTAATGATTCCAACATCTCCTTTAGCATGCTTAAGATTGGTAAGTTCAAAAAGACAATTACCAAAACTAGGATCACTAGAGTTCATCTTACTCAAGGCAATAGATATATGGAGAATTTCATCCAAAGTTTTCAAGGAATGATCGGGAAATCGTTCCTCAAGAAATTTCCATATAGTATAGGCACAATTAAGAGTAGGCAAACTAGCAATCAAATTTTTGGGCAATCCTCTAATGATGAGATCAATATTTCTAAGATTGCGAATCATGTCAATATCTTCATCTAGGGTAGGATGCAAAGGATCAATATGAGGAGCACAAGGACTAGCAATATACTTGTTCAAATGATATTGATTGAAGATTACAAGCATTTCATTTTTCCACTCATGAAAATACTCTCCATCAAGAATAGGCACTCTACGTCTAAGACTCCCTAAGGTAGACACATCCATCTTCCTCCAATGGTGATTAAACCAAGGCAATGGATAACAAAGCTCTGATACCACTTGTAGGATCTAGAAGTAGATGTGTCTAGAGGGGGGTGATTAGACACTTAATGCTAAAGTTGCAATTTTTAAGCTTTTTCGGTTTAAGTGGAGTTTAGGCACAATTTCAACATACACAATACATATCAAGCAAGCATGCAAAGAGTATATGAGCAGCGGAATGTAAAGCATGCAACTTGCAAGAATGTAAGGGGAAGGGTTTGGAGAATTCAAACGCAATTGGAGACACGGATGTTTTTCCCGTGGTTCGGATAGGTGGTGCTATCCTACATCCACGTTGATGGAGACTTCAACCCACGAAGGGTAACGGTTGTGCGAGTCCACGGAGGGCTCCACCCACAAAGGGTAACGGTTGCGCGAGTCCACGGAGGGCTCCACCCACGAAGGGTCCACGAAGAAGCAACCACCCACAAAGGGTCCACGAAGAAGCAACCTTGTCTATCCCACCATGGCCATCGCCCACGAAGGACTTGCCTCACTAGCGGTAGATCTTCACGAAGTAGGCGATCTCCTTGCCCTTACAAACTCCTTGGTTCAACTCCACAATCTTGTCAGAGGCTCCCAAGTGACACCTAGCCAATCTAGGAGACACCACTCTCCAAGAAGTAACAAATGGTGTGTAGGTAATGAACTCCTTGCTCTTGTGCTTCAAATGATAGTCTCCCCAACACTCAACTCTCTCCCATAGGATTTGGATTTTGTGGAAAGAAGATTTGAGTGGAAAGCAACTTGGGGAAGGCTAGAGATCAAGATTCATATGGTAGGAATGGAATATCTTGGTCTCAACACATGAGTAGGTGGTTCTCTCTCAGAACATATGAGTTGGAATTGTGTATGTGTTCTGATGGCTCTCTCCACGAATGAAGAGGAGGTGGAGGGGTATATATAGCCTCCACACAAAATCCAACCGTTACACACAGTTTTCCAATCTCGGTGGGACCGAATCAACAAACTCGGTCAGACCGAAAAGGTAAACTTAGTGACCGTTAGAGATTTTCGGTGGGACTGACATGCAACTCGGTAGGACCGATATGGTTAGGGTTTGGGCATAACGTAATCTCGGTGAGACCGATTACACAAACCCGGTGGGACCGATTTTGGTAATAAGCTAACCAGAGAGTTGGTCAGGCAAACTCGGTGGGACCGATTTGCTCTTTCGGTGAGACCGAAAAGTTACAAAAAGGAAACACTGAATTTACATTGCAATCTCGGTGGGACCGATCCACTCTTTTGGTGAGACCGAAAAGTTACGAAAGGGAAACAGAGAGTTTGCAATCCCATCTCGGTGAGACCGAGATCCCTATCGGTAGAACCGAATTGCTAGGGTTTGGCAGTGGCTTATGACAAATGAAACTCGGTGGCGCCGGATAGAAAGAATCGGTAGGACCGAGTTTGGCTTAGGGTTTAGGTCATATGTGGAAGTGGGAAAGTAGCTGAGGATTTTGGAGCATATCATTAAGCACATGAAGCAAGAGGCTCATTAAGCAACACCTCATCCCTCCTTGATAGTATTGGCTTTTCCTATGGACTCAATGTGATCTTGGATCACTAAAATGTAAAATGAAGAGTCTTGAGCTTGAAGCTTTAGCCAATCCTTTGTCCTTAACATCTTGAAGGAGTTCCCACAACCTTTAGTCCATGCCACTCCATTGTTGAACTTATCTGAAACATGCTAGATAGAAATGTTAGTCCAACAAGAGATATGTTGTCATCAATTATCAAAACCAACTAGGGAGCACTTGTGCTTTCATCGAGTCGCTGACGCGGCTGGCCCGCGGCTCTTCGCGCCAAAAACGATTCGCCCAGCGCCGCCGAGCGACCCCCAGTGCGCCGAGTTTGGGTTGGGTCCGCCGGCGCCAATTTCGGACCGAGCCGGCGAAAACTGGGCCCTTGGGGGCTTGACTGGGCCGATTTTTTGGTGTCGGCGGCCGAAAAATCGCCTGGGGGGCCTTCTTGGGGCCGCGGCTGGAGATGCTCTTAGACGCACAATTCGGGACCCCCTACCTGAGATTCGCCGGTTTTGACACCAACAACGGGATCTAGACGGGCCCCACAGATCAATACTAGTCTTTTCTGCACACTTTGTCCTCACTCGTGTGCACCTGGGAGCAACTTCCCGGTCGGTCACCCATCCTGAAATTACTCCAAGCTGAGCACGCTTAACTTTGGAGTTCTTTCCGAATAGGCTCCCGGAAAAGAAGGAATTCCTTATTGATATGAGTAGTCTATCATCCGTAATAAGCCAGGCTATCACATACACCCCACTTAGAGGAATCGACGTCCTCGTCGGGCCACAGGAACGTTCCTCTTGGCACATATGTCTGTGCTTCCAGTCCAGCACATGTTCCATGTCGTGTGCCACGACGGGTTACAAACGTCATGCGCAACATGACTGCGCACATGTCCGCAAACATCCGTGTAACCGCAAGGGTTGGCTCTGATACCAACTTGTAACGCCCCGGACACACCCGCCGATAGTCGTTACTCCTGGCGGGATCTAGACTGGCCCCATAGATCAATAGTAGTCTTTTCTGCGTACTTTGTCCTCACTCATGTGCACCCGGGAGCAACTTCCCGATTGGTCACCCATCCTGAAATTACTCCAAGCTAAGCACGCTTAACTTTGAAGTTCTTTCCGAATGGGCTCCCAGAAAAGAAGGAATTCCTTATTGATATGAGTAGTATATCATCCCTAATAAGTCAAGCTATCACATGATACCTTTCTCCTTTGTAGGGTGCAACATATCCAATTCTATTAGGATAGCCAGCGTCTACAAGGTAGTGCTTGCCTAAATAACATAGAGAGTAATGAATGTATGTTGTTGGATATATGAGATACCTTGCAACAAGTAAAAAACTCACCTTTTGGAGGATGGGGAAAGGTAGCCTTATCCATATGCATTGCGGTATATAGCACAGTTGTGTCATGCATAGAACCAGGTTGACCAATAGAAGCATAAGTGAAATGCATATCAAAGTCACATATTGCCATCACATTCTGAGTTATTGCTCCGGTTCTTCCGATGTACCTCACTTGTCCAGACTCAGGAATAGAAGCCCTAATGTGAGTCACATCTATTGCACCAATGCAGTCTTTAAAGTGTGGATAAGCCCTTCTGTCATTCAGAATCCTTGGATGTATGGTCCTAAAATTTGGGTCCTTAGGCTTGATGTAGTCAGCAGACATCTTCACCACACGAAGTAGTACCTCATGGAATTTGCGATGGATTGTATCTGCGGAATGTTTGAAATGGTTTTGGGTTCTTCTATTCGATTCACACCCACCCAAGGTCCACAGGAACATAGCAAGAGACTCATAACTACTAACAAATGGGGAATGGTTGAGCCCGTACTTATCCTTCAACAAGTCATGAAGTTCAAAGTATACCGTTGCCTTCATTCTCAGCATGGTGAAGGTCTCTCCGGGTGTACCAATAGTCTCCTGCAACCATCCAAATCCACTCAAGATAGATGTCCTAGGATTGGCCTTCATCACCCAATTGTCACAATACTTCCCAAATATGGTTGATGCACTCAGATACATAATGTTCATTTCTTGTGTATGGGCACAAATCATTCTTTTCTTCATTTCATAATAGTTTTCATCGTCACTTTCACTGTCATATGACATTTGCACATACACAACCAATGAGTTAACAAACAACGGCTAGCATGGAGAACAAGAAATATGAAGACGAAACTCCACTTCATACATAAATATTATCCAACCAGTTATTACAAGCCATATAGGAAACAATTGTTCAACAATGAGTACTTAAAATATTGTTCAACCACACACATAGTAAATAAAATGGTTCGGTAGCATAGAACATAAGCAACCATCACACATATGGCATAAACTGGGAACTACTAGTTCCCGTACTTGACATTGAACTTCCTCTTTAGCCAACCCAAACAAGTGTGAACACTCATGCTCAGAAACATCTCCCTTTGCTCTCTCTTGATGAAAAGCTCAGAGGCAATGAAGTGCTCATCGCTACCTTATATTGCACCACAAGCAATTGCTTCCTTCATAACAGATGTAACAGAGGTGGTGTCATTGTGCTTAAAGAATGACTGAAATGACGAGTGTGATTCCTTACAAACAACTTGGTGATAATCCGAGTGTTTTCAATAGTCCATTCGGCAACCATTTTCAACAACTCTATATAAAAGTCCATGTCACTTTGCGTGTGCTAATAAAAACCTATAGCCTGATGCTCAACTGATCCAATGGGTGAAAACATAGGAGTATGAATAAGATTGTAAAACAAACTATACTTTCTAGTAGTCTGAATATGTTTTTTTCCTATCTCTAGAACCACAATGTGAAATCAAGTTTTTCTGATAAAAAATGGAGTAGATTAACTGCAATGCTAAGGAATGGTACGGAGTGCAGTAACCATGTACTCCCTCCATTCCTAAATATAAATCTTCTTAGAGATTCTAATGCGGACTACATACGGAGCAAAATGATTGAATCTACACTCATAAAATATGTCTATATACATCCGTATGTACTTCTTATCAAAATCTCGACTTATATTTAGGAATGGAAGGAGTATTAAAATCGTCCAATTCTCCTACACATATTCTGATGATTCCTCAACCCCTCCCTCCCAAGAAAGAATAAAGGACATATAGTGGTCGTAACCACCTAAGTTAGCCACCCATAATGTATATAAGATGCCATGCACACACTACAAACTGTCAAGGGTAAGTCAGGAAATGCAATTGTATGCTAGAATTGCCATCTATTTTCAATAAGCGGAAATACACCAGAAAAAAGATCAAAATAAAAGAGGGTTAGCACAACAACATACAGGTTTAATCCTAGTGTAATACAAAAAAAAATGATCTTGACCTTGTGGTGTAACTCTTTTACTGTTGGTGTAGTACAAAAAAAGTGATTTGGACCTTGTGTCATAACTCTTTTACAGTTGGTATACAGGTAAACCTTATTTGCTTCATCAAATAGAAGGTTGCACTTTGAACAAAATTTAGCACACCTACTTTTGCAGCTTTTGCTATCTGTGAAAAATGAATTATATATGTCCAGTAATTGATCCACGAATACAAGTGACATAACTGAATAATGAAGCAGTGGCCATGATACACGTCAGATTAGTTATTCACGTCATGTAAGCATCTCATCAAGATCTCTTAGTCTTTGTAGTCCTTCACTAATTAAAACGTAATATTTTGCTTACCATCACAATGACATTTTGTTTTTCAATCTCAGCCCTTGTTGTCTACCTCAACTCACCTTGACAACGAACTGACAAGCATAATCAGCATAGTTCAATGAGCACGCAACACATAAAAGAGAAACATTTTAAAGTAGCCAACCACAAGCATGATTAGGGGCTTGGCTAGTTAAGTGTGGTGACTGCCTAACAAATTGGAAGACACATGCATGAAAGATGAAAGCCATGAATTGGTTCATTAAAGAACACACATTTCTTAATACTCCCTCCGTCTGGAAATACTTATCAGAGAAATGGATATATCTAGACGTATTTTAGTTCTAGATACATCTATTTTTATCCATTCTCCCGACAAGTATTTTCGGGCGGAAGGAGTAGCAAGCAGGGATAACACCATCTGGATCTTCTTTTCACACTAAAAATTCAACATAACTGGGTAGATATACATGTATATGCACCAAGTATGCCACAAATTCATCAATTACATGATATACAATTAGTCAACTGTCAGATAAGTTGCATGAAAAGTTTAACATGTCCTCAAGTGGAAATTAAACGACTATAATGTATACCTATGTTGCTACTTGTGCATCAGCGATGCTATAACTTGCATGATCATATATATAACTCATTCTATATTGGCAGTTATGCAGTTGCATCAATTTTACATATATTTTTTATCTTTCTAAATAATACAAGACACAAAGTTCCTATGTGCTTCAGGAATGGAAATCTGCTAATGATCTATGTGGCTTACATGTGTGCAACATGTCCAACTCAGGCAGGATCTACAGAGGATAATCATCTTCTTACAGTTCACCATGCAACTATGAGTACACGTAAAAGATATGTAGACCACACTGGAGGAATATCATTATGTTATTTACAGATTATACTACATTGTTCTCTGAAACATCAACTTGTATGGGGACTTTCAACTAACACCCAGGGGTCGCACATACATATGTTTTATTTCAACGAACACCTAATAATCCGCTCACTCAAAAAATGAATTCCACCAACCTGTAAGCAATTCAAAGTCCACAAGTGTCACTCAAAAGTTTGAGCATCACACTGCCCAGTGGCTGACACATAATATTTCTTAATGGAAATCAAGGTGCAAGAGAGCAATCGAAGTACGCACTGGGTATACTATTGGAAACCAACATCTAGATCTAAAATGAAAATGAGGAGGAGGGGGATTAGGCGGGCTTGCCGCGTAGTCGGCCACCGCCGCCAGAGTTGAGGTTTAATCTTACTTCTCTCTATAATTTCTTGTACAAAGTCGGTGTTGGGGTTCAGTGCAGGTGGCGGCGGTGGCGACGGCTCCACTAGGAGATTGGAGGCGGCATCTCCTCTGGCAAGTTGGCGGCGGTGATCCCGGACATCGGCGGCGGCAGATCCTCTAGGGGAGACGACAGATCGTACCATGGTGACAATGAGAGACAGAAGATCGTACGTTGATGTCTACTACACAACCTTCTTCTTGTAGACGTTGTTGGGCCTCCAAGTGCAGAGGTTTGTAGGACAGTAGCAAATTTCCCTCAAGTGGATGACCTAAGGTTTATCAATCCGTAGGAGGCGTAGGATGAAGATGGTCTCTCTCAAGCAACCCTGCAACCAAATAACAAAGAGTCTCTTGTGTCCCCAACACACCCAATACAATGGTAAATTGTATAGGTGCACTAGTTCGGCGAAGAGATGGTGATACAAGTGGTATATGGATAGTAGATATAAGGTTTTGTAATCTGAAAATATAAAAACAGCAAGGTAACTAATGATAAAAGTGAGTACAAACGATATTGCAATGCTAGGAAACAAGTCCTAGGGTTCATACTTTCACTAGTGCAAGTTCTCTCAACAATGATAACATAGTTGGATCACATAACTATCCCTCAACATGCAACAAAGAGTCACTCCAAAGTCACTAATAGCGGAGAACAAACGAAGAGATTATGGTAGGGTACGAAACCACCTCAAAGTTATTCTTTCCAATCAATCCATTGGGCTATTCCTATAAATGTCACAAACAGCCCTAGAGTTCGTACTGGAATAACACCTTAAGACACAAATCAACCAAAACCCTAATGTCACCTAGATACTCCAATTTCACCTCAAGTATCCGTGGGTATGATTATACGATATGCATCACACAATCTCAGATTCATCTATTCAACCAACACATAGAACCTCAAAGAGTGCCCCAAAGTTTCTACCGGAGAATCAAGACGAAAACATGTGCCAACCCCTATGCATAGGTTCATGGGCGGAACCCGCAAGTTGGTCACCAAAACATACATCAAGTGAATCACGTGATATCCCATTGTCACCACACATATGCACGGCAAGACATACATCAAGTGTTCTCAAATCTTTAAAGACTCAATCCGATAAGATAACTTCAATGGGGAAACTCAATCCATTACAAGAGAGTAGAGGGGGAGAAGAAACATCATAGGATCCAAATATAATAGCAAAGCTCGCGATACATCAAGATCGTATCACCTCAAGAACACGAGAGAGAGAGAGAGAGAGAGATCAAACACATAGCTACTGGTACATACCCTCAGCCCCGAGGGAGAACTACTCCATCCTCGTCATGGAGAGCACCGGGATGATGAAGATGGCCACCGGAGAGGGATTCCCCCTCCGGCAGGGTGCCGGAACGGGTCTAGGTTGGCTTTCGGTGGCTACGAAGGCTTCTGGCGGCGGAACTCCCGATCTATTGTGCTCCTCGATGTTTTTAGGATATATGGAGATATATAGGCGGAAGAAGTACATCAGGGGAGCCACGAGGGGCCCACGAGGGTGGAGGGCGCTCCTAGGGGGTGGGCGCGCCCCCCTGCCTCGTGGCTTCCTTGTTGACCCCCTTACGTGCACTCCAAGTCTTCTAGGTTTCTTCTGGTCCAAAACTAAGTTCCGTGAAGTTTCAGGTCAATTGGACTCCGTTTGATTTTCCTTTTCTTCGAACCCCTAAAATAGGCAAAAAAACAGAAACTGGCACTGGGCTCTAGGTTAATAGGTTAGTCCCAAAAATCATATAAAATAGCATATAAATGCATATAAAACATCCAAGGTTGATAATATAATAGCATGGAACAATCAAAAATTATGGATATGTTGGAGACGTATCAGCATCCCCAAGATTAATTCCTGCTCGTCCTCGAGTAGGTAAATGATAAAAACAGAATTTTTGATGTGGAATGCTACCTAACATATTTCTCTAAGTAATTCTTTTTATTGTAGCATGAATGTTCAGATCCATAAGATTCAAGACAAAAGTTTAATATTGACATAAAAACAATAATACTTCAAGCATACTAACTAAGCAATCATGTCTTCTCAAAATAATTCTTTTTATTGTAGCATGAATGTTCAGATCCATAAGATTCAAGACAAAAGTTTAATATTGACATAAAAACAATAATACTTCAAGCATACTAACTAAGCAATCATGTCTTCTCAAAATAATTCTTTTTATTGTAGCATGAATGTTCAGATCCATAAGATTCAAGACAAAAGTTTAATATTGACATAAAAACAATAATACTTCAAGCATACTAACTAAGCAATCATGTCTTCTCAAAATAACATAGCCAAAGAAAGCTATCCCTACAAAATCATATAGTCTGGCTATGCTCCATCTTCACCACACAAAATATTTAAATCATGCACAACCCCGATGACAAGCCAAGCAATTGTTTCATACTTTTGATGTTCTCAAACTTTTTCAATCTTCACGCAATATATGAGCGTGAGCCATGGATATAGCACTATAGGTGGAATGGAATGGTGGTTGTGGAGATGACAAAAAGGAGAAGATTGTCTCACATCAACTAGGCGTATCAACG
Source organism: Triticum urartu (assembly GCF_003073215.2). Taxonomy (NCBI): domain Eukaryota; kingdom Viridiplantae; phylum Streptophyta; class Magnoliopsida; order Poales; family Poaceae; genus Triticum; species Triticum urartu. The sequence continues at coordinate 475,484,443 of NC_053027.1, forward strand.
GGCTATGGAGATGCCCATCAATAGATATCAATGTGAGTGAGTAGGGATTGCCATGCAACGGATGCACTAGAGCTATAAGTATATGAAAGCTCAACAGAAGAAACTAAGTGGGTGTGCATCCAACTTGCTTGCTCACGAAGACCTAGGGCATTTTGAGGAAGCCCATCATTGGAATATACAAGCCAAGTTCTATAATGAAAGATTCCCACTAGTATATGAAAGTGACAACATAGGAGACTCTCTATCATGAAGATCATGGTGCTACTTTGAAGCACAAGTGTGGTAAAAGGATAGTAGCATTGTCCCTTCTCTCTTTTTCTCTTTTTTATTTATTTGGGACTTTTTGGCCTCTTTTTTTAGTCTGGAGTCTCATCCCGACTTGTGGGGGAATCATAGTCTCCATCATCCTTTCCTCACTTGGGACAATGCTCTAAAAATGATGATCATCACACTTTTTTATTTACTTACAACTCAACAATTACAACTCAATACTTAGGACAAGATATGACTCTATATGAATGCCTTCGGCGGTGTACCGGGATGTGCAATGATGCATGAGTGACATGTATGAAAGAATTATGAACGGTGGCTTTGCCACAAATACAATGTCAACTACATGATCATGCAAAGCAATATGACAATGATGGAGCGTGTCATAATAAACGAAACGGTGGAAAGTTGCATGGCAATATATCTCGGAATGGCTATGGAAATGCCATAATAGGTAGATATGGTGGCTGTTTTGAGGAAGATATATGGTGGGTTTATGGTACCGGCGAAAGTTGCGCGGTACTAGAGAGGCTAGCAATGGTGGAAGGGTGAGAGTGCGTATAATCCATGGACTCAACATTAGTCATGAAGAAATCACATACTTATTGCAAAAATTTATTAGTTATCGAAACAAAGTACTATGCGCATGCTCCTAGGGGGATAGATTGGTAGGAAAAGACCATCGCTCGTCCCCGACTGCCACTCATAAGGAGGACAATCAACAAACAAATCATGCTCCGACTTCATCACATAACGGTTAACCATACGTGCATGCTACGGGAATCACAAACTTCAACACAAGTATTTCTAAAATTCACAACTACTCAACTAGCATGACTCTAATATCACCATCTTCATATCTCAAAACAATTATCAAGTATCAAACTTCTCATAGTATTCAATGCACTCTATATTAAAGTTTTTATTATATCCCTCTTGGATGCCCATCATATTAGGACTAGTTTCATAACCAAAGCAAATTACCATTCTATTCTAAATACTCTCAAATAATATAAGTGAAGCATGAGAGTTCATCTATTTCTTCAAAATAAAACCACCACCGTGCTCTAAAAGACATAAGTGAAGCATTAGGGCAACGACAAACTACTCCGAAAGATATAAGTGAAGATCAATGAGTAGTCGGATAATTATGCAACTATATGAAGACTATCTAACATTTAAGAATTTCAGATCTTGGTATTTTATTCAAGCATCAAGCAAATCCTAACAAAATAAATTGACACTCCAAGCAAAACACATATCATGTGGCGAATAAAAATATAGCTCCAAGTAAAGTTACCGATGAACGAAGACGAAAGAGGGGATGCCTTCTGGGGCATCCCCAAGCTTAGGCTCTTGGAAATCCTTGAATACTACCTTGGGGTGCCTTGGGCATCCCCAAGATTAGTCTCTTTCCACTCCTTATTCCATAGTCCATCGAATCCTTACCCAAAACTTGAAAACTTCACAACACAAAACTTAACAGAAAACTCGTAAGCTCCGTTAGTATAAGAAAATAAATCACCACTTCAAGGTAATGTAATGAACTCATTATTTATTTATATTGGTGTTAAACCTAATGTATTCCAACTTCTATATGGTTTATAAACTCTTTTACTAGCCATAGATTCATCAAAATAAGTAAACAACACATCAAAAAAACAGAATCTGTCAAAAACAGAACAGTCTGTAGTAATCTGGATCAAACATATACTTATGGAACTCATAAATTTCTAAAATAAATTGGTGGACCTGAGTAATTTGTCTATTAATCATCTGCAAAAATAATTAACTCAATAGCACTCTCCAATAAAAACTGGCAGCAATTCTCGTGAGCGCTAAAGTTTCTGTTTTTTACAGCATGATCAACAAGACTTTCCCCAAGTCTTCCCAAAGGTTCTACTTGGCACAAACACTAATTAAAAGCATAAAACCACATCTAAACAGAGGATAGATGAATTATTTATTACTAAACAGGAACAAAGAGTAAGGAACAAAAATAAAATTGGGTTTCCTCCCAACAAGCGCTATCGTTTAACGCCCCTAGCTAGGCATGATGATTTCAATGGTGCTCACATAAAGGATAAGAATTGAAACATAAAGAGAGCATCATGAAGAATATGACTAGGACATTTAAGTCTAACCCAGTTCCTATGCATAGGGATTATGTGAGCAAACAACTTGTGGGAACAAGAATCAACTTGCATAGGAAAGCAAAACAAGCATAACTTCAAGATTTTAAGCACATAGAGAGGAAACTTGATATTATTGCAATTCCTACAAGCATATATTCCTCCCTCATAATAATTTTCAGTAGCATCATGAATTAATTTAACAATATAACTAGCACCTAAAGCATTCTTTTCATGATCTACAAGCATAGAAATTTTATTACTCTCCACATAAGCAAATCTATTCTCATTCGGAATAGTGGGAGTATCATAAGAAACTCGAATACTATAAATTGTTTCCACATTAAAAGAGTAATGATCAGAAAATGGGTAGCCATAATCATGACAAGTTTTATAAATATAATCACTACTTTTTATAGCATAAGTATCATCACAATAATCATCATAAGTAGGAGGCATGCTATCATCATTATAAATTTGCATATCAAAACTTGGAAGACTAAAAATATCATCTTCATTAAACGTAGCATCCCCAATATTGGGACAAACATTAATTGCAGCAAATATATTCTCAAAAACATCATCTTCAACAAACATAGCATCCCCAAGCTTGGGCCTTTTCATATCATAAGCATAATCACTCTCATCATTAATAGTATGGATAGCACCAATAGTATAGCAATTATCATATTCTTCCAAGCAAGTGCCAAAAAGATTCTCAAGATCATAAGAAGTATCATTATCTTCCAGAATTATATTTTCATGAGGCATACTAGTAATAGGAGCAGCATTAATTGGGAGAGATATCTTTTTACCTCTCTTCCTTTTTCTTTTCTTCTTCTTCACCACACCATGTGTGGGTTCAATCCTCTTTTTGGAGCTCCTTATTAATGAGATTGGTTGAATAGGAGGCTCCTCCTCGTTACTTGATTCATCATAAGAAATAATAGGAGGATATTGGGAAGTCTCTTCCCTTTCGTTAGTATTCTCTTCATCTTCTATTTGTTTTCTTTTCTTTATGTAGTTGGAAATATAAGGATTTTCAATACAATTCACCGCACAATACATATAAATTTCCTCTAGATCAAAGCCAAGAAGTTTGTAACGGGCAAATTCTGGAAGATGATTGGTTAAACGTTTCATTTATTCATAACCCATAAGCAAACTAAGTTCATTATAATTTGCAAGGGAAATCAACTCATCACAATTTTTGGACACGATTAGATCATGAAACAATTTGCATCGGATATCTAAATGACCACGTTCATTGCAAAGTTCACAAGTATGGCTAAGAAAATTTAAATTTTCAGCACAATCATCTAGCCTTTCTTGCAACAATTTAGTTTCTAAGTACTTATGCATCTTGCAATATCTATCTTCCCTATTTGGTGTGTACTTACAAACCCAATGCACTCCACAAAAATTGACATGTTTATAGGAGACATTTTCATCATAACTAGTGCAATCATCATTAGTACCATGGGTATTCAAGGAGTTCATACTAACAATATTGCAATCATGCTCATCATTCAAATATTTAGTGCCAAACATTCTAATGCATTCTTCTTCTAACACTTTGGCACAATTGTCCTTTCCATCATACTCACGAAAGATATTAAAATATGAAGCGTAAGAGACAAACTTAATTCCATTTTTTTGTAAATTTCTTTTATAAACTAAACTAGTGCTAAAACAAGAAACAAAAAGATTTGATTGCAAGATCTAAAGATATACCTTCAAGCACTCACCTCCCCGGCAACGGCGCCAGAAAAGAGCTTGATGTCCACTACACAACCTTCTTCTTGTAGACGTTGTTGGGCCTCCAAGTGCAGAGGTTTGTAGGACAGTAGCAAATTTCCCTCAAGTGGATGACCTAAGGTTTATCAATCCATAGGAGGCGTAGGATGAAGATGGTCTCTCTCAAGCAACCCTTCAACCAAATAACAAAGAGTCTCTTGTGTCCCCAACACACCCAATACAATGGTAAATTGTATAGGTGCACTATTTCGGTGAAGAGATGGTGATACAAGTGGTATATGGATAGTAGATATAAGTTTTTGTAATCTGAAAATGTAAAAACAGCAAGGTAAGTAATGATAAAAGTGAGTACAAACGATATTTCAATGCTAGGAAACAAGGCCTAGGGTTCATACTTTCACTAGTGCAAGTTTTCTCAACAATGATAACATAGTTGGATCACATAACTATCCCTCAACATGCAACAAAGAGTCACTCCAAAGTCACTAATAGCGGAGAACGAACGAAGAGATTATGGTAGGATATGAAACCACCTCAAAGTTATTCTTTCCAATCAATCCATTGGGCTATTCCTATAAATGTCACAAACAGCCCTAGAGTTCGTACTAGAATAACACCTTAAGTCACAAATCAACCAAAACCCTAATGTCACCTAGATACTCCAATGTCACCTCAAGTATCCGTGGGTATGATTATACGATATGCATCACACAATCTCAGATTCATCTATTCAACCAACACATAGAACCTCAAAGAGTGCCCCAAAGTTTCTACCGGAGAATCACGACGAAAATGTGTGCCAACCCCTATGCATAGGTTCATGGGCGGAACCCGCAAGTTGGTCACCAAAACATACATCAAGTGAATCACGTGATATCCCATTGTCACCACACATATGCACGGCAAGACATACATCAAGTGTTCTCAAATCTTTAAAGACTCAATCCGATAAGATAACTTCAATGGGGAAACTCAATCCATTACAAGAGAGTAGAGGGGGAGAAGAAACATCATAGGATCCAAATATAATAGCAAAGCTCGCGATACATCAAGACCGGATCACCTCAAGAACACGAGAGAGAGAGAGATATCAAACACATAGCTACTGGTACATACCCTCAGCCCCGAGGGAGAACTACTCCCTCCTCATCATGGAGAGCACCGGGATGATGAAGATGGCCACCAGAGAGGGATTCCCCCTCCGGCAGGGTGCCGGAACGGGTCTAGATTGGCTTTCGGTGGCTACGGAGGCTTCTGGCGGCGGAACTCCCGATCTATTGTGCTCCTTGATGTTTTTAGGGTATATGGAGATATATAGGTGGAAGAAGTACGTCGGGGGAGCCACGAGGGGCCCACGAGGGTGGAGGGCGCGCCCCCCTGCCTCGTGGCTTCCTCGTTGACCCCCTTACGTGCACTCCAAGTCTTCTGGGTTTCTTCTGGTCCAAAAATAAGTTCCGTGAAGTTTTAGGTCAATTGGACTCCGTTTGATTTTCCTTTTCTTCGAAACCCTAAAATAGGCAAAAAAACATAAACTGGCACTGGGCTCTGGGTTAATAGGTTAGTCCCAAAAATCATATAAAATAACATATAAATGCATATAAAAAATCCAAGGTTGATAATATAATAGCATGGAACAATCAAAAATTATAGGTACGTTGGAGATGTATCATACGTCGGTGGTGATCCCGTATCTTGGTGGCGGCGACCCCATACATCGGCAATAGGTAGATCGAATGAGATCGCGGCAAATCGTATGGTGGCGGCGGCAACGAAGCTCCCCCATACGCCAGCTGTGGCAACGAAGCTCTTCTTTCGACGGGGTCCAGATGGGATCGAGAGGAGCATTTTTTGTGTGTGTGTGGGGGGGGTTCTTGGGCTGCGTGCGTGCATGGGGTGGGGGAGGGGACGAAAAAATAGTCAAAAAACGGACGAAAGTGGTGGGACGAAAAATATCGTGGACGCAATCCTACCAATTGCTCCATTGGGAGTAGAGATTATCGGGTCTAGCGATTCTAGCATCCTCATTACAGAAATAAATAACATGCCCATCAATATTATCAACCAAGAGATCTTTAACCATAGCTATACTAGGTTCAACTTTAATTTGTTCAGGGGTGTAGGTGTTCTAGTATAACTCTTACGAACCACAATAGCATGTTCTTTTATCCTAACCGGAAAAGGTGGTTTCTCAATATAAGCAGTAGGAATAACATTATCAAAATTGTAAGTAATAGTTTCTTCTTCAGCTTTAATAGGTTCTACTACTTTCAATTCAATGGGAGGATGATATTTAAACCACTTTTCCTTGGGGAGATCAACATGAGTAGCAAATGATTCACAGAAAGAAGCTACAATCTCAGAGTCAAGTCCGTGCCTCTTTGAAAGGTCCCAATCTTCAGAGTTGCATTCAATTATTTCCAATAAATCCCATTTGAATTCAATAGTCTTCTTCATAAAAGAACCAGTACAAGAAGTATCGAGCATGGATTGATCATCACAAGAAAGTCGAGCATAAAAATTCCGAATAATAATTTCTCTTGAGAGCTCATGATTGGGGCATGAATATAACATTGATTTAAGCCTCCCCAAGCTTGAGCAATACTTTCTCCTTCACGAGGCCAAAAATTATAAATATAATTCCGATCACGATGAACCAGATGCATATATAGGATAAAACTTCTGATGAAATTCCAATTTCAATCGGTTGTAATTCCAAGTCCCGATATCATCGCATAGCCTATACCATGTCTATGCCTTCTCCTTCAAATATAAAGGGAAGACCTTCTTCTTGACTTTATCCTCGGGCAAACCTGCAAGCTTAAATAATCCACAAACTTCATCCACATAGATTAGATGCATATCAGGATGTAATGTTCCATCTCCTGCATAAGGATTAGCTAGCATTTTCTCTATCATACTCGAAGGAAGCTCATAATAAATATTTTCAGTAGGTTGAGGAGAAACTTCTTGCTCTGCTGGTCGAGGTGAAGATACCCCGAACAAGCCCCTCAAAGGATTATTTTCCATAGTGACAAGTGACAGTAAATTTCAGCACGTATTATAAATGTTTCCTTACCAAATTCCACACACAAAAGGCGCTTCACTCCCCTGCAACGGCGCCAGAAAAGAGTCTTGATGACCCACAAGTATAGGGGATATATCGTAGTCCTTTCGATAACTAAGAGTGTCGAACCCAACAAGGAGCGGAAGGAAATGACAAGCGATTTTTCAGCAAGGTATTCTCTTCAAGTACTGAAATTATCGGTAACAGATAGTTTTGTGATAAGATAATTCGTAATGGGTAACAAGTAACAAGTGTAACTAAGGTGCAGCAAGGTGGCCCAATCCTTTTTGTAGCAAAGGACAAGCCAGGACAAACTCTTATATAAAGCAAAGCGCTCCCGATGACACATGGGAATTACTGTCAAGTTAGTTTTCATCATGCTCATATGATTTGCGTTCGTTACTTTGATAATTTGATATGTGGGTGGACTAGTGTTTGGGTGCTGACCTTACTTGGACAAGCCTCCCACTTATGATTAACCCCTCTCGCAAGCATCTACAACTACGAAAGAAGAATTAAGATAAATCTAACCATAGCATGAAACTGAAGGAAATATGCCCTAGAGGCAATAATAAAGTTGTTATTTATATTTCCTTATATCATGATAAATGTTTATTATTCATGCTAGAATTGTATTAACCGGAAACGTAGTACATGTGTGAATACATAGACAAAAAGAGTGTCACTAGTTTGCCTCTACTTGACTAGCTCGTTGAATCAATGATGGTTATGTTTCCTAACCATAGAC